>NW_015160931.1:16666-16776 GCF_001447785.1 Gekko japonicus
CCTGCTGGGTCAGACCAGGGAGGGTCCCTCCAGTCCAGCCTCCCGTCTCACACAGGGGCCAGCCAGTCCCTCTGGAGGGCCAGCAACAGGGCAGGGAGGCCGAGGCCTTC
>NW_015160931.1:17296-24098 GCF_001447785.1 Gekko japonicus
CAGAGAGGCCGAGGCCTTCCCCAGGTAAGAGTCCTCCCTCTTAAAACTTTTGTAGAATAAAGGAGGACTGATATTAATAAAGGGGTTGTGCAATATCTTTTGTGATATATTAAGAGACGATGCTTAGATGTTTTGATATACGATTCTTTCTATGTATTAAGGTTTATATGATAAATAAGATGGTGAATAAATTGTAAAAATATAAAACAAAAAATATATTAAAATTATTTGAGATATTTTATAATTGTCTGTAGCACGGTACACCGTGGGTCCTATTTTGGTTTTGTGAACCCCTGGAAAAAACGGCTGCTTTGGAGGGTGGACTCTCTAGGGCATTGCACCCCACTGAGGTCCCTGTCCTTCCCGGGCTCCACCCCCAAATCTCCTGGAGTTTCCCAACCCGGGTTGGCAACCCTGCACCCTCCCCATCCCATTCCACCGGTTAGGGGGGACCCGGCAACCCTCAGGTGCGGTCACACACGCCAGATAAAACAGGGGAAGGGGCCGCAAGGCTATATCCTCCAGAGGAAATAGACCCACAGTTGTACGATCACACACCTCCCTTTGACGCTGCGGGCGCAGCCCGTCAGTGTGTGATCAGATGCAACTGCCGTCTGTGTCCCGTGCGCTTCAACGAGGAATCGATGAACCGCACCTCCCCACCGAGGGCTCCCTATGGAGTTTGCGATGATGCGCATACTGCAAGGGGGGGTGGGGAAACAACGGCACGGAGTCAGGATGGCCCGATCAGACCATCCCGGGGACATGAGAGCGCGCTGGAGCGATCAGACAGGGGAAGGCCCGTCACAACCCGTTCACTACCGGAGTTTCCTCCGTGTCTTTTAACTCTGCTTCTGTGGCGGAGCAGAACGGGTTTGCCGACGGCTGCAGCGCAGGGCTCTTTTTGTAGAAAAAGCCCAGCAGGAACTCATAGCATAATAGGCCACACCCAACAGCAGAAACTCATTAGCATATTAGGCCACACCCCTGACAGCACCACTCATTAGCACATTAGGCCGCACCCCCATGTTACCAGAAGTGTGGTCATCCAGCCACACCCACCTTTTGCTTGTTATTCTGTTTACCTTGTTTGTTGTCCAAACCCAGGGCCTTTTTTTGTAGTAGGAACTCCTTTGCATGTTAGGCCACACACCCCTCATGTAGCCAATCCTAATGAGTTCCTGCTGTTGGGTGTGGCCTATTATGCTAATGAGTTCCTGCTGGGTGTGGCCAACTCGGGAGCCAGCCGGAACTCCGTTCCTGTGCGTTCCTGCCCAAAAATAGCCCTGGTTGTCTGATTGCGCCCTTTAAATCTGCCCGGCATTCGTGGCTGTGTCGGGTCTAATTGCGCGTATGATCACAGCCCTCGTTCACTTTCTGTTCTGAATTTCAATGTCGTCGGCTCTTTATGATCAGAGGGCACAGAGCCCAGTCTTAACGGCCTGCGGTTGCTGGTTCCCAAGCGACCATGGTGGATCCTAAAAACCTCCAAAGGGCTGTGAGCTCACTGCAAACTCCGCTTGCTTCAGTTTCCGGTCTGGCAACCGACCCGCTCGGTCGCCTTCTTCTCAGCGGTGTATTTATTTTGCGAGGCTTAACACAAAATCAACTTCGGTAAATGTTGTTTATTGCCGTTTTTGCCTCTGTATTTATCCAAGCCGTGCCGCTGCAGGTCCGGAGACTTTCCGTCTGCCGTGCCCTGCCTCCCATTCATACAGATGTTGGGCTCTGCTTAAAAAAAACCCAACAACCCTGCCTAGAAGTGTCTGCGGGACTGCTTCTTGTAATCCTCAGTGGCTCTTACAAATGTATAGGGGTCTTCGAACCCCTGTCAGTTAGGCAGTGAGAAGGGAGCCCTCACTGGAGAAGACCCTGATGCTGGGAAAGATTGAAGGTCAAAGAAGACGGGGACGGCAAAGGATGAGATGGTTAGACAGTGTCATAGATGCAACGAACATGAAATTGAGCAGACTTCAGAGGACGGCGGAAGACCGGAAGGCCTGGCGTGATCTGGTCCATGGGGTCGCGAAGAGTCGGACTCGACTGTGCGACTGAACAACAACAACAACAGTTAGGCTCACACCTTGTTAATTTGTTTTGAACAAGGACCTGATGCCCTGTCTCCTTGGTGCTTGGGGGGCCACAGGGGGAGGGCTTCAGAAGTTCTGGCCCCACTGGTGGACCTCCTGATGGCCCCTGGTTTTTGGCCACTGACTGAGTGACACAGAGTGTTGGACTGGATGGGCCATTGGCCTGATCAAGCATGGCTTCTCTTATGTTCTTATGTCTGGGGCAGTGATGCTCTGTGTTCTTGGTGCTTGGGGGGCCACAGTGGGAGGGCTTCTAGTGTCCTGGCCCCACTGCTGGACTTCCTGATGGCCCCTGGGTTTTGGCCGCTGAGTGACACAGTGTTGGACTGGATGGGCCATTTGGCCTGATCCAACATGGCTTCTCTTACGTTATTATGCCTGGGGCAGTGATGCTCTGTATCCTTGGTACTTGGGGGGGGGGGCAACAGTGGGAGGGCTTCTGGTGTCCTGGCCCCGCTGGTGGAGCTCCTGATGGCACCTGGTATTTCTGGCCGCTGAGTGACACAGAGTGTTGGACTGGATGGGCCACTGGCCTGATCCAGCATTGGCTTCTCTTATGTTCTTATACATCTGGAGCAGAGGTCCATCCGTGGCTGTGAGCCACAAGGTACAGATAGGAACTTCCATTGTTATGTCTGCTCATTGTTATGGCCTGGAGCTCTCCCAGAATTACAATAGATCTCCAGGCCACAGAGATCAGTTCCCCTGGAGAAAATGGCTGATTTGGGAAGGTGGACTCTATGGCATTATATGCTGCTGAGGTTCCCTCCCCTCCTCAAGCCCACCTTTCCCAAGCCCCACCCTCAAATCTCCAGGAAATCCCTGGCAAGGAGGTGGCAGCCCTAGGTGACAGTTCCCCCCCTTCCCCATAACCAGATCCAAACTCTTAGTCCAATTGCTACCTATTCCGAGGTCATGAAGTTGCCTTATACTGAATCAGACCCTTGGTCCAAGGAAGTCAGTATTGTCTACTCAAAATCGAAGTGACTCTCCAGGGTCTCAGGCTGAGGTCTTTCCCATCACCTCCTGCCTGGTCCCCTTTTTAACTGGACATGTCGGGGATTGAACCTGGGACCTTCTGCATGCCTAGCAGAGGCTCTGCCACTGAGCCACAGCCCCTCTTTACAGCTCTCCAGGGCCTCAGGCAGAGGTCTTTCACATCACCTACTCCCTGGTCCTTTTTAACTGGAGATGCCGGGGATTGAACCTGGGACCTTCTGCATGCCTGGCAGAGGCTCTACCACTGAGCCACAGCCCCTCCCCAACACATGAAGCTGCCTTTCCCTGACCTTGGTCCATTAAGGTCAATATTGTGTACTCAGGCAGTGGCTCTCCAGGGTCTCATGGAGAGATCTTTTACATCACCTCCTTCCTGGTCCTATTTGTGGAGATGCTGGGGATTGAACCTGGGACCTTCCGCATGCCAAGCAGAGGCTCTGCCACTGAGCCAGGGTCCTTCTTTATAGCTCTCCAGGGTCTCAGGCGGAGGTCTTTACCATCACCTCCTGCCTGGTCCTATTTGTTGAGATGCCGGGGATTGAACCTGGGACCTTCTGCATGCCAAGCAGAGGCTCTCCCGCTGAGCCACAGCCCCTCCCAATCAGAAGGGGAAAATACACAGTGCTTTGGGAGGAGTCCATATTTCACGTTGGCAAGCGTCACACGCATTGACTCTCCATGTTCAATTGCACTAAGAGGAATTTGTCCCTCTGGGAGCGTTCTAACTTCTAAAACTTTTTACGGAGCAAGACAACCACAGTCCATTTGGAGGGGACATTGCAACCAACTGCTCCCCTTCCCCCTTCTTCGGTTTAATTATCGCAACCTTGAATTGGAATATGGACTTTACAAAATTCATAGCCCTCTCCGTAAGCTTTTCCCATTTGTCTTCCTGTTGGGACCACCCAATCCCTTTACATTCCAAGACAGGATGTTTATCTTCATTTTATCATTCGAAGTTCCTTGGGTGGTTTTGAACCTGGCGACGGGTGCGGATTTGACAGAAGGATTTCATCAGGAGTTGAATCTGTAATGCTATTTTTTTTAAAAAAAATCAAGTGAATTGCATGTTTTAATCTTGTATGACAAACAGAAAAAAGGGGAAGGTGTTTGGGAACTCGGAAAAGCTGCATGTCTTGTGGCTCTTAGACATCTGACGTTTATTAGATGTGGCTCCTATGTTAAGCAAGTTTGGCCACCCTTGTTAGGTAGTTAACTCTGTTCCTCAGACTGTAATTTGAGGCGCTCGGTAAGAGCATCAGTTTAACCAGGTTTGGGCTTTTATTAGGATTTGGAGTCGGCTGAGGGAAGAAAGTTTCTTAACCCCGTGCCTCAGACTGGAATATCGGGCTCCGAAGAAGAGCTCAGTTTCACCTGGGTTTTAACCCTGCCCTTTTTAGGTAATTAATGTGTATTCGGTAAACGTACATAATTCTGTGAAATTGTAAACTGTAAATTATAACGTATGCTATACTCCATGGCATGTACTATATTTTGTATATCTGCTTGCAGGGGTCATTTCGTAGAAAAAGAGGTGCAGGAGCTCATTAGCATAACTCATTTGCATAACTCAGTTGCATATGCCATGCCCCCTGACATCACTGGAAGTGTGTCCGAAGGCAACACCCACCGCTCAGGCTCCACTGGACTGTTTTGGATTGCTAGTTATGGGGGGGATGACGTGCAGATCTGTCCTTGCAGAGGAGGGAGACCTTGTACCTGAATAAAACTTAGTCTTAAAGGTACCACTGGACTGTTTTGGATTGCTAGTTATGGGGGGGACGACGTGCAGATCTGTCCTCGCAGAGGAGGGAGAGCTTGTACCTGAATAAAACTTGGTCTTAAAGGTGCCAGTGGACTGTTTTGGACCGGGGGGGGCTCTGCAGCTTACCTGGCTGCTTCTTGCTCTGACTGAGGGCTGCTGGGAGCAGGGGGTGGGGCTTGTTGCATGTGCCCGCCCCCCTGGGCTCTTTACTGCCGGAGCTCCGCTCCTGTGCGCTCCTGCAGGAAATGACCCCTGTCTGCTTGTGACCTATTGGTCTATGAGAAATAAAATGATTGAACCTGAGAACCTGGGTTTTACTTGGCTTTTCATTAGGGTTTGGGGTCAGCTTAGCGAGGAAAACTTGTTTTAGTGAGCCAAACAAGCACCCTGTTAAGCACACCAAAAATATGACTTACTTGTGCGGGGTCTGGGGACAGGAGACTAAGTGATGGATGGGCAGCCTTAAACCTTTAAACCAGGGGTGTCAAACTCGGGGGCACTCCATGAAATTGCTGAGTGGGCGGGTTAGAACGGATAAAAGGAAGTCCTCCTTCACCCAAAGAGTGATTCACACATGGAATTCACTGCCATAGGAGGTGGTGGCGGCTACAAGCATGGACGGCTTCAAGAGGGAATTGGATAAGCATATGGAGCAGAGGTCCATCGGTGGCTCTTAGCCACAAGGTATAGATAGGGGCTCTGGGGCAAGTGATGCTCTGTCTGCTTGGTGCTTGGGGGAGGGCAACAGTGGGAGGGGTTCTAGTGTCCTGGCCCCACTGCTGGACCGCCTGATGGCACCTGACATAAATGAGACTTTGTCAAGCCGGGTCATATGTGTCATAAAATGTAATGCCAGGTAACAGAGATATAAACTTTATAAAGGACACAAACACAAAGGGTTTGGCTTTTTTTACTTAAAACATACTTAAAACATGAGCACTCTTGCAATATTTTTTTTATTTAGCAGTGTCCGATAACTGACACCTCTTGCTCTGAATTACTGCATCAAAATGCCTGTGCTGTTGCAATCTTGAGTATGCTGTTCAGGTGTGTATCTGTAAGCTGCAAACCTACCATGACGCAGCAGCAGCAGAACTGGAAGAAGAAGCAGAAGACAGCCAGTTCCACTGTGGGCCTGAGAGAAGCCCTCCGGGGGCCTGATCCGGCCCCCGGGCCGCATGTTTGACACCCCTGCTTTAGATGAGCCTTCTTGGTTGCAGTAACGGGGCCCAGAGAAACCTCGTAAGCTGAGTTTGACAGTCTGGGAAACAAGGAACCGAATCTCCCACCAGTGTTTATTGACATTATATACGGCTTCTTTACAAAGTATTCACTCTCACCGTGAAAGTCTCCACACTCTGGGAAGCTGAAGTTGAGAGCTGATCTCACATTATAAACTGACGCATTCCACAGAAGACACTGACCCCCGTTAAATACTTCACTTCCTCTTAAATAAGAACTGGTCGTTTATCTCTACGTGTGTCACGTCAGCCCAGTTAAATTCCATAGGGGAAAGGGTTGCCAATACGGTCGCGCGGGGGGGCGATGACTCTATGGCATTACAACCCGCTGAGGTCCCTAACCAGTGTTCCCTCTCAGCTGAGTTAGGGTGAGCTAGCTCACAGTTTTTAGCCTCCAGCTCACAGATTTTTGTCTTTGCTCAGAAGGGATGGCTCCAGAGCAAACTAATCTATGCAGTAGCCAAAGCACTCGCTCAGAATTTTAATGCCAGTGGCTCACAATTTTTTGCTCGCAAGACTCCACAGCTTAGAGGGAACATTGTCCCTAACTTCCCTAAACTACAGTATATAACTGAGAGTTCCTCAACAATGTTCACTACCTAATAAATACGAAGAATGTGTGTGGGTTTTTTTAGTGGGGAATTGTGTCCCTGACAGTTATTCTGTGGCGCTCACAAGTTTTAGTATTTATAACATTGTTCAATTTT
>NW_015160931.1:24139-26637 GCF_001447785.1 Gekko japonicus
TCCAAATTGTATGTATAAAAAAAGAAAAATATATATATTTTAAGTGTGTGTGTGTGTGTGTGTGTGTGTGTGTGTGTGTGTGAGAGAGAGAGAGAGAGAGAGAGAGAGAGAGAGAGAGAGAGAGAGACTGAGACTGGAAAGTCCCACAGGAGCAAGGACCTGAGAAAGAGTATCAGACGGAAAAAGCCAAGATGCAGGAAGGAGGAGGAGGAGATTGGATTTATACCCCGCCCTTCACTATCCAAGGGAGTCTCAGAGCGGCTGACACCTTTCCCTTCCCCTCCCCACAACAGACACCCTGTGAGGAAAAAGAAGAAGAAGAAGAAGAAGAGAGTGGATTTATACCCCGCCCTTCACTACCCAAAGGAGTCTCAGAGCGGCTCACAAACTCCTTTCCCTTCCCCTCCCCACAACAGACATCCTGTGAGGTAAAAGAAGAAGACGAGGAAGAGATTAGATGTATACCCCGCCCTTCACTCCCCAAAGGAGTCTCAGAGCGGCTGACAAACTCCTTTCCCTTCCCCTCCCCACAACAGACATCCTGTGAGGTAAAAGAAGAAGACGAGGAAGAGATTAGATGTATACCCCGCCCTTCACTCCCCAAAGGAGTCTCAGAGCGGCTGACAAACTCCTTTCCCTTCCCCTCCCCACAACAGACATCCTGTGAGGTAAAAGAAGAAGACGAGGAAGAGATTAGATGTATACCCCGCCCTTCACTCCCCAAAGGAGTCTCAGAGCGGCTGACAAACTCCTTTCCCTTCCCCTCCCCACAACAGACATCCTGTGAGGTAAAAGAAGAAGACGAGGAAGAGATTAGATGTATACCCCGCCCTTCACTCCCCAAAGGAGTCTCAGAGCGGCTGACAAACTCCTTTCCCTTCCCCTCCCCACAACAGGCACCCTGTGAGGTCGGTGGGGCTGAAAGAGCTCTGACAGAAACTGCTCTTTTTCAAGGACAGCTGTTATCAGAACTATGGCTTGCCCAAGGTCATCCAGCAGGTGCAAGTGGAGGAGTGGGGAATCAAACCTGGTTCTCCCAGATTAGAGTCCGCGCACTTAACCACTACATCAAACTCTTCTTCTTCTGCCGGAAGGCCTGGCAACCAGCAGGAGAGGGGGGAGGAGGAGACTTACAGTGGAGAGGGCATGGGATCGGTGTCACCGGCACAATAACACCACTTCCGGTGTGACCCGGAAGTGGTGTCATCGCACCCGGGATGACAAGCTAGCATTCCGCCCAAACTCTATGGTATAACCATAGAGCAGGATCCCCCAGCCTTTCTGAGCCTACAGGCACCTTTGGAATCCTGGCCCAGGGTGGTGGGCACAGCCACAAAATGGCCGCCATCAAACGGCTGCAGCGACTTACCTTCAGTCCCACAGCGGAGGTCCTTGTGCGATGGCACAGCACCTGCTGCCAAAGCAAGGGCCTCTAAGAAATCTGCATAGTCAAATCAGATCTCCAGTGGCCAATCAGAAGCCTTGCTGGGCAAAAGCCACACCTGGAACCGCCCGCTTTCTTAAGAACGCTTGGCAGTGGCCAGGAAAGATGTTGGTGGGCGACACGGCATCCACTAGGGTTAGTATATTCCCCAAGTGGGGGCGGGGACCCCCCACTTGGACAGGCTCCCAGCTGGCCAGCAGGAGGAAATTCTACCACCCCCCAAACAGTGACATCATGCGCAACATGCTGATATCACCTTGAAGTGATGTAGGCATGTCGATGACACGGTGGGGGTGATGCTCTCATTTTGGGTCAGAACTCTACAGTTTGAGGGCAATTTTACCGCAGAGTTTGGCCCAAGAACCAGTGCGTCACCCCAATGTCACCGGCGTGCCTTGGTCACATCTGGGTGATGTATGCATGTCGCGCGATGTCCCTGCCCACTCCTGGAACACCCCCCATTAGTGTTGCCAGGTGTGCTGGGTCAGCCAGTTACCACCATGCACTGGAAACTGGATATGCAGTCCGAAATCAAGTCGAGCAACAGAGCCGAAGGTCAGAAAGCCGGGAAATCAGTCAAAGGTTGCAGGAGCAAGGAGCGGAGGCTAACAGCCAGGACCAGATCCAAGCATGTATGGTTGCTTCCACACTGAGGCAGGTGAATGAGGGTGTTTATGAACAGGTCCTCCCTTCCCAGGGAGTCAATCTGCCATGACTCACAGCCCCTCACGTTGCCTTTGCAGGAGCTGCAGTCTGGCACGCCTCCTTCGCTCTTGCACATTCAGCCGCTGGTGTGTCCTGCGTCTGGGGCACTCAGGAGAACTAGGTGGGGATTCTGGCCCCCGGGTGTCTCCATCAGGGGGTGCTGGGCAAGGCTCAGGATCCGTCTCCCTCTCTGGCTGCACCTCCTGTGCAGCTGCTGGGGTTCTTCTTCTTTTGAGCTGACTCCAGAGGAGGCTGGGTCACTCCATGCCTCTTCCTCATCTGAGGAGTCGTCAGCCTCAGCAGAGCCAGGACCCATGACACCAGGTCTTACCTGGCTGCTGGGGGGGGG
>NW_015160931.1:27046-31624 GCF_001447785.1 Gekko japonicus
CCTCGCAGAGGAGGAAGAGCTTGTACCTGAATAAAACTTGTTCTTAAAGGTGCCACTGGATTGTTTTGGGCTGGGGGGGGGGGAAGCTCTGCAACTTACTCTGCAACTTGAGAGCCAGTTTGGTGTAGTGGTTAAGTGTGCGGACTCTAATCTGGGAGAACCGGTTTGATTCCCCACTCCTCCACTTGCACCTGCTGATGTGACCTTGGGTCAGTCACAAGCTCTGGCACAGCTGTCCTTGAAAAAGAGCAGTTTGTGTCAGAGTTCTCTCAGCCCCACTCACCTCACAGGGTGTCTGTTGTGGGGAGGGGAAGGGAAAGGAGTTTGTAAGCCGCTCTGAGACTCCAAGTGAAGGGCGGGGTATAAATCCAATCTCTTTTTCTTCTTCTTCTACCTGGCTGCTTCTTGCTCTGACTGAGGGCTGCTGGGAGCAGGGGGTGGGGCTTGTTGCATGTGCCCGCCCCCTGGGCTCCGCTCCTGTGCGCTCCTGCAGGAAATGACCCCTGATTCTATGATTCTACATCAAGCGGGATGCTCTAGCATTTTAGGGGGGAAACTCTATGGTCACCATAGAGTTTTTGCCCAAATGCTAGAGCATCCCCCCCACAATCTACCCAGTGCGATGACGTCACCTCTGGGTGACGTCATTGCACGAAGCACATCAGGTGGGATGGGGCTTTTTGGAAGTGGGCTCTCTCCATCGGTCGATTGGCCGGAGGCAGATTGCGGCCCCTGAAATTGGGGGGGGGGAACCCTGCCTCCATCGGGGGGATGGCAACCATACCCCCAATCCCCCCGCCAGCGAGGAAGGTTGGGCCTGGCATCCCTAGCATGAACGGGCACCATGTTGGGGACCCCTGCCGTAGAGTTCTGGGCAAATGCCAGTGCATCACCCGCCATGATGACATCACTTCCAGGTCACGCCGGAAGTGACGTCATCATGCCGGGGGACGCCAACTGACCACCACCACCCCGTTTCGCCTGCTCTCACACTCCACCAGGGGGCAATCGGCCGGCTTCCCTGTTTATTTATTTATTATTTATTTCTGCTTTCGGCTTGTATCCCGCTCGAACCCCAAGGGGTCTCTGAGCGGCTTACAGTTACTCTTTATCCCTATCTATGGCCACATATAGTCAGGGGTGGGGACTGCCCTACCAGCACCCAGTGGAGGAACTTGCTGTTCTTCGGCTTATTTGTCGGCTCGGCTTTTTGGTTTGGCTCCTCTTCTTCTCCTTCCGGTGGTCTTCAGCGCAGCTCCGGCTCTTTCCGTTTTGGCTCCGCTGCGCCTGTGCCTCTACGTCCTTTTTGCGTCTTCTGGCTCCGCCTCTGCCGACGTTCGATCCACCACTGTTGTTGCGCCTCCTTGCCGCCACTGCTCGCCACTTCGATCGTCGCCACTGTTAAGTCCGACGCTTAACAATGAGTCGGAGAGTGATTTCAGTAAAGACTCAAGTTTTATTCAGCCTTCGTTCACTTCTTCGACACGGTACAACATCTGCTAGCCCGAACAGTTTGCCCATTGAACTGCCCGGTATTTAAACGTTCCCGGCTAACATAGCCACTCCCACTATACACATAACAACCTATCAGGTTGAGCGCATAAGGACCAATCACAAACGTTCCCGCTTGCAGCTTGCTTGAATGTGATTGGGTCGTGAGTCTTGGACTAGAATCCTCTGTCCAAGACGAAGCTTAACATTGCTTTCCTATGGGAGCTTTCCCATACATCCTAATGTACTCATGGCAGCTAAGAATACATTACAATTCCCTCCCCCCTAAGCAAAAATACCTCATGAACAGTCGTAATCACTTAGGTAGGTGGGTGCACGTCTCGTTCTCTGAGACCTACGAGGTGGACTCGTCTCAGGGCATCTGTCCCTCAGTGGTACTCCGTCTGACTCTGGGACCTCAGAGTCAGGAACATCCCCGTCCGTTGCATGCGGTTCAAAATTAGGGGTCTGCCCTGTCTCTTGACCGCTACTGTAGCCCTCAGGCTCTACAGTACCTGCCTCTTCTAAAGGCCATGGGGGTTCCTCCGCGGACTCAGCCGGCTGCACGGTAGGACGGTCAGTTGCCCACCGCTGCCTCAGCTGGTCTATGTGCCTACGCCACTTGCGTCCATCTGCAAGCCGTACCACATACATTCTAGTACCGATAACATCGGTGACAGTGGCTGGAAGCCACGAGTGACCACTGGCATAGTTACGAGCATACACTTGCTCACCCTTTTCGTATGTCCGGACCTTCGGACTCTCGGTCTGTGGTTGTGGTTTCAGATCGTTCAGATCTGGATGCAACCTGTCTAATAGCGTTGCTAAACGGCGACCCATTAACATCTCGGCCGGGCTGCGGCCTGTCGCCGAACAAGGGGTAACATGTTGTCTCAGGAGAAACGAAGCTAGTTTCACCCCCCAATCACCACATACCAGCTTTGCAAGGGCTTCTTTAGTTGTTCTCACCATTCTCTCGGCCTGCCCGTTTGAGGCCGGGTGAAACGGCGCGGCCGTCATTTGCCTGATCCCGTTATCAGACAAGAACCTCCTGAACTCCTCGGAAGTAAATTGTGCGCCGTTGTCACTCACGAGTACGTCAGGCAACCCGTGAGTGGCAAACAACTGTCGCAGCACTGTGACGACAGCGCTAGAAGTGGTCGATCGCATGTGAGCCACTTCTAACCATTTGGTATAAGCGTCTACAATTACCAAAAACATTTGCCCTTGTACTGGCCCTGCGAAGTCGAGGTGCAATCTCGACCAGGGCTTTCCCGCCGACTCCCATCTCTGAGGAGTGGCGGTTGGTGGTTCAGGCCTAGCCTGCTGACAAGGCTCACACACCCGAACCCACTCTTCAATGTCGGCGTCTAGCCTGGGCCACCACACATACCCGCGAGCTAGCGCCTTCATATGGACCATGCCGGGATGGCCCTCGTGAAGTGATTTCAGCACTTTTTCCCTGAGTTTGTGAGGGACCACCACCCGGCTTCCCCACAAAAGACATCCCTTTGACACAGACAGCTCGTTTTGACGCATTTTGTAACACGCAAATTCTGGCTCCACGGAGCCCACAGGCCACCCCCTCCAAACCCAGTTCAAAACTCTGGAGATCACAATGTCTTTAGCGGACGCAGCCGCAATGTCCTTAGAGGTGATCGGAGCCTGGGACAGTTCATCAATCGCTAACACCTCGTTAGCTGGAGCTGGGTCTGAGTCCAGGCCGGGCAGAGGGCAGCGACTCAAAGCGTCCGCGTGACCAATCGCCTTACCCGGCCGATGTTCTAGGTCGTAATCGTAGGCGGACAGGAACAGAGCCCACCTCAGCATCCGCGCTGACATGATGTTGGGAAGTTGCCGGTCCGGGGCAAAGATTCCCAACAGGGGCTTGTGGTCGGTGACAAGGAGAAACTTCCGACCATACAAAAAGTCATGAAACTTTTTAACTGCTGCAACAAGCGCCAGTCCCTCCTTGTCGATCTGGGCGTACCCCTTCTCCGCGCTTGACAGTGAGCGGGAATAAAATGCTACGGGAGCTTCCTCGCCGTTTGGCATCAAGTGGCTGAGCACCGCCCCCACCCCATAAGGAGATGCATCCGCAGCCAACACCAACATTTTATTATCATCGTAGTGAGTCAACACTGCATTGGACACCAGTAATGCCTTGACTCCTTTGAACGCCCGTTCCTGCTCTGACCCCCACCGCCATTTTGCCTCTTTGTGCAGGAGGGCATGTAGTGGGGCCGCTACCGACGCCTTGTGGGGGAGGAAGGCGTGGTAAAAATTGAGGAGTCCAAGGAATGCTTGGAGCTCCTTTTTGTTCCCTGGACATGGGGCATCCTTAATTGCCCTCACCTTGTCCTCTGTGGGGTGGACACCATGTTCGTCGATCCTGAACCCCAAAAATTCCACACTGGGAACACCCACTATACATTTGGACTGTTTCACCTTAAGTCCCGCTTGAGAGAACCGTTTCAGTACCTCTCGAACTCTGCTCATGAGTTCCTCATCGGACCTCCCAGCCACCAACACATCGTCAAAATAAGGGACAGTCCCCTGAACTCCCCTCAGTAACCCTTCCATGAGGCCTTGGAACACTCCTGGAGCCACGTTTACCCCAAACTGGAGCCGGTTCACTCGAAAAGCCCCTCTGTGGGTGACGATTGTCTGCGCCTCAGCCGCCTCCCTGGTCACAGGCAGCTGTTGGTAGGCTTGGGCGAGGTCGAACTTTGCAAACACTTTCCCCCCTCCCAGTGACGCCAGGACGTGGCTGATTACCGGGACAGGGTAGGAATGCTGCTGCAAGGCACGGTTGATCGTGCACTTATAGTCAGCGCATATTCGGATGGAGCCATCCGATTTTACTGGCGTGACTATAGGCGTCTCCCATTTGCTAAATGGGACTGGCTCCAATACTCCTTGGGCTATGAGCTTGTCCAGCTCGGCTTCGATCCGTGGTTTAAGCGGGATTGGCACCTTCCTATACTTCAACCGTATAGGTGTCACAGATGGATCGAGCTCAAAAGACACAGGGGGCCCTTTGTACTTTCCCAGACCGCCCCCGAACACATCAGGAAATTCATTATA
>NW_015160931.1:31803-46401 GCF_001447785.1 Gekko japonicus
AAAGAGCAGTTTGTGTCAGAGTTCTCTCAGCCCCACTCACCTCACAGGGTGTCTGTTGTGGGGAGGGGAAGGGAAAGGAGTTTGTAAGCCGCTCTGAGACTCCAAGTGAAGGGCGGGGTATAAATCCAATCTCTTTTTCTTCTTCTTCTACCTGGCTGCTTCTTGCTCTGACTGAGGGCTGCTGGGAGCAGGGGGTGGGGCTTGTTGCATGTGCCCGCCCCCTGGGCTCCGCTCCTGTGCGCTCCTGCAGGAAATGACCCCTGATTCTATGATTCTACATCAAGCGGGATGCTCTAGCATTTTAGGGGGGAAACTCTATGGTCACCATAGAGTTTTTGCCCAAATGCTAGAGCATCCCCCCCACAATCTACCCAGTGCGATGACGTCACCTCTGGGTGACGTCATTGCACGAAGCACATCAGGTGGGATGGGGCTTTTTGGAAGTGGGCTCTCTCCATCGGTCGATTGGCCGGAGGCAGATTGCGGCCCCTGAAATTGGGGGGGGGGAAACCTGCCTCCATCGGGCGGATGGCAACCATACCCCCAATCCCCCCGCCAGCGAGGAAGGTTGGGCCTGGCATCCCTAGCATGAACGGGCACCATGTTGGGGACCCCTGCCGTAGAGTTCTGGGCAAATGCCAGTGCATCACCCGCCATGATGACATCACTTCCAGGTCACGCCGGAAGTGACGTCATCATGCCGGGGGACGCCAACTGACCACCACCACCCCGTTTCGCCTGCTCTCACACTCCACCAGGGGGCAATCGGCCGGCTTCCCTGTTTATTTATTTATTATTTATTTCTGCTTTCGGCTTGTATCCCGCTCGAACCCCAAGGGGTCTCTGAGCGGCTTACAGTTACTCTTTATCCCTATCTATGGCCACATATAGTCAGGGGTGGGGACTGCCCTACCAGCACCCAGTGGAGGAACTTGCTGTTCTTCGGCTTATTTGTCGGCTCGGCTTTTTGGTTTGGCTCCTCTTCTTCTCCTTCCGGTGGTCTTCAGCGCAGCTCCGGCTCTTTCCGTTTTGGCTCCGCTGCGCCTGTGCCTCTACGTCCTTTTTGCGTCTTCTGGCTCCGCCTCTGCCGACGTTCGATCCACCACTGTTGTTGCGCCTCCTTGCCGCCACTGCTCGCCACTTCGATCGTCGCCACTGTTAAGTCCGACGCTTAACAATGAGTCGGAGAGTGATTTCAGTAAAGACTCAAGTTTTATTCAGCCTTCGTTCACTTCTTCGACACGGTACAACATCTGCTAGCCCGAACAGTTTGCCCATTGAACTGCCCGGTATTTAAACGTTCCCGGCTAACATAGCCACTCCCACTATACACATAACAACCTATCAGGTTGAGCGCATAAGGACCAATCACAAACGTTCCCGCTTGCAGCTTGCTTGAATGTGATTGGGTCGTGAGTCTTGGACTAGAATCCTCTGTCCAAGACGAAGCTTAACATTGCTTTCCTATGGGAGCTTTCCCATACATCCTAATGTACTCATGGCAGCTAAGAATACATTACAGCCACCACCGCTCGTCCGCTGTCGCCGCTCGCCGCCGATGCTCCATCCGACCCCACAACGGAGGAGGGTGCCCCCTGCCACCTAGGGCAGGTACCCATTTATCTACTTGCTCTTTTGATGTTATTTTTGCTTTCGAACCGCTGGGTAGGCACATGTTTTCCATGTGCAAGTAGTGGCCCTCGCATGACTATGTGATCTCAGAATAGCACCAGTCCGCCTCAGTAACAGCACCCCACCCAACCACTTCCTCCGGCAGAGAATGGCCAGGGCCTTTATCAGGCCTCCTATCTTGGGTTTCCTTGCATGGTGTGTATGTTGGATCGCAACGCCGACATTAGGGACATTAGGGACTAGGTCTCCTCTCCGGGCTCCCCTGGGAGCCCATTGTGCGCTCGGCCTTCTTTCACTTTCGGCTCTTGCTAGTTCCCACAGCTGAGCAGGGATAACTGTATGAAGTCAGATCTCATTTTTTTTTTTTGCAAATAGGGCCCCAATTCCAGCCTGGGAAATTCCAAGAGATGTGGGGGTGGAGGGACTTCAAGTGAGGCATAACGTAGGGTTGCCAATTTTTTTTTCTTACCGGCGGGGGTTCTTCCTGCTGGTCCGGGAGCCGTGTTTGTATGCGCGCGTTCCAGAATCTAGAGAAAATGGCTGCTCCGGAAGGTAGACTCTATGGCGTTATGCTAGGGAAAACTCTTTGTTTTCCCCTCAAACGGCGTGGCCCCGCCCCCAGCGTGCGACGTCACTTCCGGGTGACGCGCACGCGGGGGTTCCCCCGGGCCCCGATTCCGGCGCGCCGGAAATCGGGGCTCCGAAGGGGGGGAATCCCCGCCCCCCCGCTGCCTTTTGGAGCCCCCCCGTAACACAGGGAGGCTGAGGCCTTCCCCTGATAAGGACACCAGAAGAGCCCTGCTGGGCCAGACCAGGGAGGGTCCATCCAGTCCAGCCTCCCGTCTCACACAGGGGCCAGCCAGTCCCTCCGGAGGGCCAGCAACAGGGCAGAGAGGCCGAGGCCTTCCCCTGATAAGAGCATCAGAAGAGCCCTGCTGGGTCAGACCAGGGAGGGTCCATCCAGTCCAGCCTCCCGTATCACACAGGGGCCAGCCATTTCCTCCGGAGGGCCAACAACAGGGCACAGAGGCTAACTCCAACAATTAGACCCCACTGAGGTCTTCGTTCTCCTCGGGTTCCACCCCCGAATCTCCAGGAGCTTCCCAACCTGGATCTGGCAACCAGTGCTCCCTCTAATCTGAGTTAGTGTGAGCCAGCTCACTGTTCTTTAGCCTCCGGCTCACACATCCTTGCCTTCGCTCAGGAAGGAGGGCTCCAGAGCAAATTAACTTATGCAGGAGCCAAATCGCTCGCTCGCAACTTTTAATGCCAGCAGCTCACAAAGTAGAAATTTTGCTCACAAGACTCCACAGCTTAGAGGGCGTATTGCTGACAGTCCTACCCGAACCCCATCCCTTGCCAGTGGCCAGCAAGGGGCCTGGCAACCCTCCTGCATGCCAAGCAGATGCTCTGCCACCGAGCCACAGCCCCTCCCTCCCTCCCTGATGTTCCTCACGTTGCATAAATCACTAAATGCTCATAATTCCGGCCGCCTCTCCTCCCCAGCAGAGCCTCTCTCCCCCCCCCAGGCAAGGACGGCTGGATCCGAACAAACAGGAAATCACAGCAGGTCACCCAGAAACTTTCTCTGGCAGATGTCTAAGCTGCTGAATCAGCCGGGAATGAAGCAGCCTCATTAGAAACACAGAAACGTAATTGCATTTTTTAAAGTGCCCTTTGCACTCCCTTCACCCTCTCCTCCACTGGCCTCGGAGGAGCTGCCCCGCATTAATCGCTTGGTCAGCGGCGGGAGGCTGAGTTGTCCAGAGAGGCTGTTCAAGACTTCCAGGGCATATACAGCGGAGGCAGGGTTGCCAACCTCCAGGTGATCATACAAAGATATATATATCACCAGGGGTCATTTCCTGCAGGAGCGCACAGGAGCGGAGCTCCGGCAGTAAAGAGCCCAGGGGGCGGGCACATGCAAGAAGCCACGCCCCCTGCTCCCAGCAGCCCTCAGTCAGAGCAAGAAGCAGCCAGGTAAGTTGCAGAGCCCCGCCTGGCCCCCCGGTCCAAAACAGTCCAGTGGCACCTTTAAAACCAAGTTTTATTCAGGTACAAGCTCTCCCTCCTCTGCGAGGACAGATCTGCACGTCCCCCCCCCCCAATAGCTAGCAATCCGACACAGTACAGTGGAGCGTAACTTATTTGCATACGCCACACCCCCTGACATCACCGGAAGTGTGTAAGAAGGCAACACCCACCGCTCAGGTTCCTCTGGACTGTTTTGGATTGCTAGCTATTGGGGGGGGGGAATTCAGATCTGTCCTCGCAGAGGAGGGAGAGCTTGTACCTGAATAAAACTTGTTCTTAAAGGTGCCACTGGACTGTTTTGGATTGCTAGCTATTGGGGGGGGGGGACGTGCAGATTTGTCCTCACAGGGAAGGGAGAACTTGTACCTGAATAAAACTTGGTCTTAAAGGTGCCACTGGACTGTTTTGGATTGCTAGCTATGGGGGGGGGATGTGTAGATCTGTCCTCACAGAGGAGGGAGAGCTTGTACCTGAAGGCGGGCCGGGGGGGAGGCTCTGCAACTTACCTGGCTGCTTCTTGCTCCTCGCGGCCCGACTGATGGCTGCTGGGAGCAGGGGGCGGGTCTTGTTGCATGTGCCCGCCCCCCGGGCTCCTTACTGCCGGAGCTCCGCTCCTGTGCGCTCCCGTAGGAAATGACCCCTGACCACCACCATTCTGATTTGGCCACTGGTGGAGTCAGAATGGGCGGGGCAGACAGCGGAGTCCAAACGCAGAGGGAATTTGACCAAGAGAACTAAGGAGAGCTGCCACGGGCTTTGAGAACTCAGCGGGTATCCGGGTGGGGCCAATGAGGATCCTCTGCTGGGAAGGAAAACTGGAAATCAGAGAAGCATTACTGAGTCCCAGGTCAGACTTTTGAACGTAAAACATTGTTTGGACTTTGTTGTAGAATTACCATTAATTGTCTGGTCCAAGACGAGGAAGAGGGCAGAGGAGATGTGTTACTATTACCGGCAGTTCTTTATGCCCCAGGGGTAGCAGGCATTCTTTCCAAGGAGTCCGCCGTGTTCCCCTTTCACAAACGAAGCGGCATGTTCAGAGGAAAGGGAAACCCCAAAGGCGTTGTCCTGACAGGATCGGCACTTGAAGAGTTTCCGTTCCTTCCCTGTCACCCGGAAGAAGGTTAATAAATACACACATCTTTTGCTCGGGCGCCAGCTGCTAATTTGATCGTAAAAACAATTAACAGGCTTGGGATTGCCTCGGCGCCTGCCTGACCCAAAGGGTCAGCTTCATCAGCTATGTGCAACAAAAGAAGCCGGATGAACCAAGCAAGAGTTTTCCTGCTATGCCGTGTTGTTGTAACCAAAGTAACTGAGATACACAGTGAAGATCAGAACGACGAAAGCAATCGCACTGTACATAAATGTAATTTTAAAAAATAAATTCTCCGTCTTGCACATAACATAAACTCACAAATTAAGCATAGAAATGATAGGAACCTTAAAACTCAAAACGGAAGGGCCCAGTTGCAAAATTGGATGCTGGAAACTTCAAGACAGTCTTTAACAACACCCCGAGGGCTGTATATCAATATCACAAACGATCCAGTATCCTATAAGAAGCCGGTCTCAGTAGTGTATTCTTACGGGCATGCCAGCTGTAAAAGTCTCCCATTTCACCAAAGCTATGTCAAAGAAGAGACCGATACCGTGGCAAGCAGTCTGAAGTGGATAAACTCAGTTTGTCATGCACATCTCCCAGCGAAGAGTCGGACTCGACTGTGCAACTGAACAACAGCAATGCTCTTCCAGGGACATAGAGAGGGGGTGGTCCCAAAGGTAGGTTAAAGGTTAAGGTTAAGCCCCTTTCAAGCATTCTGGCTTTTAAAAGAAATCAAATGAAAACCACAGGACTCATTCTGTCTGTAAAACACAGATTGCAGGCATGTGGCACCTCAGTTTGCCCTGGGGACGTGCAGGGAAGGGAGATGGGGTTTGAGGAGCCAGTTTGGTGTAGTGGTTAAGTGTGCGGACTCTCATCTGGGAGAACCGGGTTTGATTCTCCACTCCTCCGCTTGCACCTGCTGGATGACCTTGGGCAAGCCGTAGTTCTGCCAGAGCTGTCCTTGAAAAAGAGCAGTTTCTGTCAAGAGCTCTCTCAGCCCCACCCGCCTCCCAGGGCGTCTGTTGTGGGGAGGGGAAGGGAAAGGAGTTTGTAAGCCACTCTGAGACACCTTTGGGTAGTGAAGGGCGGGGTAGAAATCCAGTCTCCTCCTCCTCCTCCTCCTCCTCCTCTTCTTCTTCTTCTTCTTCTTCTTCTTCTTCTTCTTCTTCTTCTTCTTCTTCTTCTTCTTCTTCTTCTTCTTCTTCTTCTTCTTCTTCTTCTTCTTCTTCTCTTTCAACCTCTACTCAGTTTGTAGACTGCTGGCTCATGCTGCCTCATTTTGCCCTGGGGACGTGCAGGGAAGGGAGATGAGGTTAACCCTTCATCCTCTCCTCAGTTTATACATTGGAGGCTCATAACACCTCAGTTTGCCTTGGGGACATGCAGGGAAGGGAGATGGGTTTCAGGAACCTTCTACGTCTGCTCAGTTTTGCTGTTTGAAACCAAGTTCCCTGCTTTCTTACATTATTTCTTAAAGTTCTTTTTAAAATTCTCACAATAAAAACATTTGAAAAAAAAAAGTTCTTTTTAAAATTCTCCTTTAGAATGCTAATAACAGAGCAGTCTTCAAGAAGATACCAGGCTTACGTTTTGCATCTTTCCTCCCTTCTCCTTTGAAAACAGGAGCAAAGGTTGAGCAAGGGTTGGAATTTCAAACCGGAGGATTATGTGACCATTCAGGCAGGGCCGGTTCCAGCTTATTTTGCACCCTAGGCGAGGATCCCTTTTGCGCCCACCAATTTTCAAAAATAAATGCATTTTAGAAAGAATGAAAAACACAAATAATCAAGAAACTCCCAGGGTACAGGGCCGGGTGCAGTTTGGTGCCCCTAAGGGCCGTCCCACTCTAGGCGATCGCCTAGTTCGCCTAGTGAGTGAGCTGGCCCTGCATTCAGGGCATCAATAGGCATGATACTCTCCAGATGTACATTTACGGGAGACTCTTGCTGGGTGTGTCTTCCTCTACCCTTTTCCTCTGGCTTTCCTCCAACCGTACTATGAGATGGGGGCAGGGAAGAGACGGCCCATGAATTGTTTGCTGGGGTGGCCAGAAGTTGGAAGCTAAGCAGGATCGGTGTTTGGAAGGGAGACCCAACAAGGAAGGCTCTGCAGGGGAAGGCCATGGCAAACCGCCTCTGCTTCTTGCTGGCCTTGGAGGCTCCTTGCTGGGGCTGCCAGAAGTTGGAAGCTAAGCAGGATCGGTACATGGAGGGGAGGCCACCAAGGAAGGCTCTGCAGGGGAAGGTGATGGCAGACCACCTCTGCTTCTCACTTGCCTGGACAACCCCTTGCTGGGGTCGCCATAAATTGGAAGCTAGGGGGAGGCCTAGGGCTGCCAAATCCCCCCGGGGGGCAGATTTCCCCCCGCTTTGGAGGCCCGATTTCCGACGCCGCGGAATCGGGCCCCGGGGGAACCCAGCGTCCACGTCAGCCGGATGTGACGTGTGACGCTGGGTACGCTGGGGGCGGGGCCACAGCCATTTGAGGGGAAAACATACTGGTACTTGGAAGGGAGACCACCAAGGAAGGCTCTGCAGAGGGAGGCCATGGCAGACCACCTCTGCTTCTCCTTTACCTTGAAAGCCCCTTGCTGGGGCCACCAGAAGTGGGAAGCTCAGTAGCGTCAGTGTTTGGATGGGAGACCACCAAGAAAGGCTCTGCAGAGGAAGGCGACGGCAAACCGCCTCTGCTTCTCCCTTGCCTGGAAAGCCCCTTACTGAGGTGGGCATGAGTCGTTTGTGACTTGATGACCCTTGTGTTCATGGAGGGTGTTGACTGATGAGCATCGGTTGGCTCTGGAACAAGGGGAGATGTGCTAGGAGGCAGGCGGTGGCCGCTGAGTCAGTCGAAAGCGATTTCAGCTGCCTCTTGTGGTGCCTGGTCATCGCTTCCCATTCCCCCCCCCCACAGAACGTGCTTGTTTTGCTTCATTTGCAGAAAGAGGTGTTGGGAGACCCGCTTCTGGAAGGCCGTTCCTGGGTCATGCGACTCGGCTTTTTCTTCATCCTTCACTTCAGAGCGGCTTGAGCAAGAGGAGTTCCAGGAGGAGACGACTCGTTCCCGGTGGGTCAGCCCACGCCGCTGCCTCAGGGCTGCTTGAGGTATCTGTGAGGAAGAGTTGCCAACCTCCAGGCGGGGCCCGGAGATCTCCTGGAATGACAACTGTTCCCCAGGAGACAGAGGTCAGTTCTCCTGGAGAAAATGGCTGCTTTGGAAGGGGGACTCTATGGCACCCTAACCCACTGACGTCTCTCATCTCCCTAAATCTTGCCCTCCCTGGGCCCCACTCCCCGTGTCTCCTGGTATTTCCCAAGCAGGAGTGGGCAACTAGGGTTGCCAGAGGAAGGGGGGGGGTCAGGTGCCTGATCCAGAAGAGAAGAAGAGGAGGTTGGAGTTATACCTCCCCTTCACAACTCGAAGGGGTCTCAGAGCAGCTTACAATCTCCTTTCCATTCCCTTCCCCACAACAAACACCCTGTGAGGTAGATGGGGCTGAGAGAGTTCTTTCGAGGACTGCTGGTGAGAGAACAGCTCTAAGAGAACTTGTGACGAGCCCAAGGTCACACCAGCAGCTGCATGTGGAGGAGTGGGGAATCAAACCCAGTTCTCCTAAATTAGAGTCCGCGCTCTTAACCACTACACCAGACTGACTCTCTGGAGATTTGGGGGTGGAGTCTGGGGCGGATATGAACCTCAGTGGGGTACAATGTCATAAAGTCCACCCTCCAAAGCAGCCATTTTCTCCAGGGGAGCTGATTTCTCTAGTCTGGAGGTGAGCTGTAACTCCAGAGGATCCCCAGGTCCCACCTGGAGGCTGGCAACCCTATTATGGCAACTCTACTGTGAGGAAAAAAATATACAGATGTGTGCGAGATGCCCACAGAACAATACAATAACAAAAGAGACTAGATTAGAGCCAAAACATCATTTTGTGTCCGGTAATAAAAAACAACCACTTATTATTTCATAGAAAAAATACAAAGGTCGATAAGATTTCACCTAGCAGTCTGCTCCAGACTCTCTCTGTTTATCTCCCTCTGACAGTCTTGTATTCTCAAAAGCAGTCTGCTCCAAATTCAATCAATCTCTGTCTCTCTTTCAATACTTTTTCCGGATATTTACGTGTTTCAGACCTCTGGTCTTTCCTCAGGAACCAATCCTATATACAGGGGTCATTTCGTAGAAAAAGAGGTGCAGGAGCTCATTAGCATGACTCATTAGCATAACTTATTTGCATATGCCACACCCCCTGACATCACCAGAAGTGTGTCAGAAGGCAACACCCACCGCTCAGGCTCCACTGGACTGCTTCGGATTGCTAGCTATTGGGGGGGGGGACTTGCAGATCTGTGCTCACAGAGGAGGGAGAGCTTGTGCCTGAATAAAACTTGGTCTTAAGGTGCCACTGGACTGTTTTGGACCAGGGGGGCGGGGGGGGACCTCTGCAACTTACCTGGCTGCTTCTTGCTCCTCATGGCTTAGGGCTGCTGGGAGCAGGGGGCGGGGCTTGTTTGCCTGTGCCCGCCCCCTGGGCTCTTTACTGCCGGAGCTCCGCTCCTGTGCGCTCCTGCAGGAAATGACCCCTGCCTATATACAATCCTACATTCAAGTTGACACTTTCATTGATTACTTTTCTGTCAATCTACTTGGGCAAGGTCTCCTCACTTGTTTCCAAGCATGCTGATGCTGCCGCCAGAGTCAAGCAGACCCAGACTATGCCTCGTCTCATGGTCAGGTTACCTCTGTTACCACAAGAATGGGTCTCAAGTAGGGTTGCCATCTCTGGGTTGGGAAATACCTGGAGATTTGGGGGTGGGGCCTGAGGAGGGCGGGGTTTGGGGAGGGACTTCAGTGGGGTACAGGGCCACGGAGCCCACCTTCCAAAGCAGCCATTTTCTCCAGGGGAACTGATGTCTGTCAGCTGGAGATCAGTTCTACTCAATTCTCCCTTCTAGGCTGTGGAGTCTTGTGCCCCAAAATCCTACTTGGTGAGCTACCGGCATTCGAGTTGCGAGCGAGGGATTGGGCTCCTGCATAAATCAGTTTCCTCTGGAGCCCTCCTTCCCGAGCTAAGACAAAAACGTGTGAGCCGGAGGCTAAGAAACTGTGGGCCAGCTCACACTAACTCTGCTTAGAGGGTACACTGCTTGTGAACAAAAATCCTACTTTGCGAGCTACCGGCATTCAAGTTGTGAGCGAGCGACTGGGCTCCTGCATGAATCAGTTTCCTCTGGAGCCCTCCTTCCCGCGCTAAGACAAAAACGTGTGAGCCGGAGGCTAAGAAACTGTGAGTTAGCTGACACTGACTCAGCTTAGAGGGAACACTGGGTACTCGCAAATCTCCAGCCACCCCTTGGACCAGGACCAGGAACACAGCCAAATCAGTAGAAGGTAGTATAAATGCTGTGTAGCCCTAAATTGCTCTAAAATAGAAACTTTATTAACAATTTTGTTGTTGTTGTTCCAAATGTCTAAAGACAGGGCTATTTTGGGGCAGGAACGCACAGGAACGGAGTTCCGGCTGGCTTCAGAGTTGACCACGCCCACTACAGCCAAAACCTCTGCGTGCGTGGCTACAGAGGGAAGGCCTGGAGAGCGACTCCGAGGCAGGTGGGCCATGGGGGGGGGGCCCTCTGGAAGGATTTGGGAGGCATTTAAATGCCTCCCCGTGCCTACCCCAGCCTGTCCAAGGGCCGGCTTGCCCAGGCTTTCCAAGGGAAGGCATGAGGGTGTAACCTAATATGCTAATGAGACAGGCTGTCGTGGTGTGACCTAATATGCTAATATGTTTCTGCTGCTGGGTGTGGCCTATTATGCTAATGAGTTCCTGCTGGGCTTTTTCTACAAAAAGAGCCCTGTCTAAAGTTAATAAATATAACAATCAATGTACAACACATACAGCAAAAAATCATAAATGAAACCTGGCTCATAACATTGAAGGAGCCATATAGTACAAATCAATGTATAAACAGTTATAGAGACATTGTAAACGTCTTGGAGAGCCAGTTTGGTGTAGTGGTTAAGTGTGCGGACTCTAATCTGGGAGAACTGGGTTTGATTCCCCACTCCTCCACTTGCAGCTGCTGGATGACCTTGGGCAAGCCATAGTTCTGATAAGAGCTGTTCTTGAAAAAAAAGAGCCATTTCTGTCAGAGCTCTCTCAGCCCCACCCACCTCCCAGGGTGTCTGTTGTGGGGAGGGGAAGGGAGAGGAGTTTGTAAGCCGCTCTGAGACTCCAAGTGAAGGGCGGGGTATAAATCCAATCTCTTCTTCTCTCTTCTTCTCTTCTTCATCAACAGTGTGGCTCCAGACTCTGTATACAGCCGTGGAATCGATAATACACATTGGTCATGAGACAAGGATTCGGGATGTGACCTTGTTTCGAAATCTTTTTCAATCGTGTCTGCTGTGTATTATTGATTCCATGGCTGTATACAGAGTCTGGAGCCACATTGTTGATGAGGACGTTTGTAATGTCTCTATAATTGTTTATACACCGATTTGTACTATTTATTTATTTATTTATTTATTCGTTAGATTTCTATCCCTCCCTCCCGCCGAAGCGGCTCAGGGCGGCTTACAACAATTATAAAACCAGCATAAACACATACATAAAATACAACTCAATAAAATAGCTCAGCTCATTTCCAATTAAATAAATACCGTTAAAACCATTTAAATGAGGCAGTGGCGTATAATAAAGTGGAAGTCCATCACAGCCGATACAGGGTCTTTCGTACTGGAACACCCGGCGAAAAAGCTCTGTTTTCACGGCCCTGCAGGATTGCTGGAGGCTCCTTCAATGTTACGAGCTGGGTTTCATTTGTGATTTTTTTACTGTATGTGTTGTACATTGATTGTTATATTTATTGACTTTTAGACATTCAGTAACATTGTTAATGTTACTGAATTACTTAATTAGGAGTTAATTATGAGCTGCGGTGGCTCAAGTGGTTAAGACGCTGAACTGCAGGCTGTGGAAGGTCAGTAGTTCAGCAGTTCGAGACCCGGGTGCCGCATGATGGAGTGAGCTCCCGTCTCTAGTTCCAGCTCCTGCCAACCTAGCAGTTCGAAAGCAAGAAATTGCAAGTAGATAAATAGGTACCACTTTGGTGGGAAGGTAACAGCGTTCCGTGCACCTTGGTGTTTAGTCATGCCGGCCACATGACCACGGAAATGTCTTCGGACAGCGCTGGCTCTTCGGCTTTGAAACGGAGATGAGCACCGCAACCCTAGAGTCAGATTCGACTGGCTTTCGAGCAAGGGAACCTTTACCCCTCCAGGTGATGTCATCGCACTGGGCACGTCGACTGTGATTGGGGCTCTTTGGGGGCATAGCTTCCCCCACTGGCCAGTTGGCCGGCCATGGATTATGCCCCCATTGGGTCACCATAGAGTTTTTAGCCAAAGGCTAGAGTGTCCCCCGTGTGAAATTCCCAGCAGAATGATGTCACCTCCAGGTGACGTCATTGCACCAGGCACGTCGGCTGTGATTGGGGCTCTTTGGGGGCAGGGCTCCCCCACTGGCCAGTTGGCCGGACATGGACTGGGCCCCTGAAATCGGGGAAGCCCCGCCCCCATTAGGGGGATGACAACCCTATTGGAGGGTGACTTACGACATCACATCATTTCTGCTCTCCTTCCCCTCCCCAAACTCCACCCTCCCCTGGCTCCGCCCCCCAATTTCCAGGAATTTCTCAGTCCAGCCTCGGTAACCTTAGGACCAATCATTCACCTTCAGCCAATGGGTAGACTGAGGAATGAAAAGGCAGTGCATCGGAAGGGGGAGAGTGTGCCCCTCCCCTGCCCAAACTCCACCCTCCCCAGGCGATTTGCCCCAAAACTCTATGGTCACCGTAGAGTTTTCAGCCAAAGTACTGGTCACCATAGAGTTTTCAGCCAAATCCTAGAGTGTCCCCCGTGTGACACTCCCAGCACGATGACGCCGCCTCCAGGTGATGTCATCACACTGGGCACGTCGACTGTGATTGGGGCTCTTTGGGGGCATAGCTTCCCCCACTGGCCAGTTGGCCGGCCATGGATTGTGCCCCCATTGGGTCACCATAGAGTTTTTAGCCAAAGGCTAGAGTGTCCCCCGTGTGAAATTCCCAGCAGAATGATGTCACCTCCAGGTGACGTCATTGCACCAGGCACGTCGGCTGTGATTGGGGCTCTTTGGGGGCAGGGCTCCCCCACTGGCCAGTTGGCCGGACATGGACTGGGCCCCTGAAATCGGGGAAGCCCCGCCCCCATTAGGGGGATGACAACCCTATTGGAGGGTGACTTACGACATCACATCATTTCTGCTCTCCTTCCCCTCCCCAAACTCCACCCTCCCCTGGCTCCGCCCCCCAATTTCCAGGAATTTCTCAGTCCAGCCTCGGTAACCTTAGGACCAATCATTCACCTTCAGCCAATGGGTAGACTGAGGAATGAAAAGGCAGTGCATCGGAAGGGGGAGAGTGTGCCCCTCCCCTGCCCAAACTCCACCCTCCCCAGGCTCCACCCCAAAATCTCCAGGAATTTCCCCAACCCGGAGCTCTGGTTGCCAACCTCCAGGTGGTGGCTGGAGATCTCCTGGGATTACAATTCGCTGCTAGGCGACAAGAGATCGGTTCCCTTGGACAACATGAACACTTTGGAAGGCGGACTCTTGCTTCCCTCAGCTATTGGTTGAAACTGTCTCATAACCCACGGGGTTTAATGGCGTTAGTCTTGCAAGACCATTTTCAGTCCTCTTGGGAAAAGGCCATTCGTCTTAATTTGCAGGCTTTGGGTTTCTCTTCTGACTTTGTTCTGCAGTTGGGTCTCGACCAAGCAAAATTAATGATCAAACAAAGGGTGTTGGACGTAGAGCGTCAAAGAGACATGAACAATGTTCCAAACTTCCTGACACCAGAGAAACTGAAATATGTAGTTGCCCGGGTACTTTATCTCTCTGTCCTGGAGGTACCCAGTCAACGGAGAGCTTTTACTCTGGCGAGATGACGAGGACTCCCCTCAGCAGTGGAAGATACAAAAAGACTCCCATGGAGGAGAGGATTTGCCTGTGCGGTTCCAACGAGGTGGAAACAGTCTAGCATGTAATGTTCTATTGTCGCTTCTATTGGGAAGCTCGTTTAAATTTAATTTCCCCTTTTCTTAATAATTCTACAGGTTGCTCGGATGAACTCATCGTAAAGAAATTGTTAATGGGCGGTAATCAACAGGTTACCATCAGCTGTGCCAAATTTTTCTCAGTAGCCTGTAGACTTCGTGGAGAAATTGTATGCTCAGATTTTAACTAATTGTTGCCAATAGATCAGACCAATTTTATTTTTGTATGATTTCATTGCAAAGTTTTAACTCTGACATGTACTGGCCGTTGGCCGAATAAAGAAAGACAAAGAAGGCGGACTCTGTAGCATTAAACCAGTGATATAAATATAATCATTCTCTGAAATAATGCTATATTCAAGACCATAAAAATAGTTTTTGACGTACATGTGAACCTAGTTTATTGATAGCCTTTTTATTCTTAGAAATGCTAAAAAAATGTTTTCTTTGTTTATAGTTTGATTATTAAGATGTAATGGACCACATAATGTAATAATCAATGTCTCACAGTTAATATTAATAGTAACGAATGGTAATAAAGGGTAGTCTTTAGTAATAAATGTATACAGTATGTAAAATCCTTCCTGATATTGTGTATTTTAAGTGTCTGTTAAATGCTCTATGTTTACTCTGATGTTGATAGCCCATCTGATGAATAAGGTATAGATTATTATAATATCCAGGGGTAATTTCGTAGAAAAAGAGGTGCAGGAGCTCATTAGCATAAC
>NW_015160931.1:46756-48064 GCF_001447785.1 Gekko japonicus
TGGGCTTAAAGGTTCCACTGGACTGTTTTGGACGGGGGGGGGGCTCTGCAGCTTACCTGGCTGCTTCTTGCTCTGACTGAGGGCTGCTGGGAGCAGAGGGTGGGGCTTGTTGCATGTGCCCGCCCCCTGGGCTCTTTACTCCGCTCCTGTGCGCTCCTGCAGGAAATGACCCCTGACAATATCTATGTCTCCCCATTTCCCCTTGTTTTTCCATACCCCTAATTTAATTTAATTTAAAATTACAAGAATAATAAAAAAGCTATTAAAACCCTAGGATTGCCAACTTCCAAGTAGCCCCTGGAGATCTCCCGCTATTACATTTCATCTCCAGACCACCAGGATTGGTTCCCCTGGGGAAAATGGCTGCTCTGGAGGGCGGGACTCCACGGCACTATACCCTGCTGAAGTCCCTCCCCTCCCCAAAACCCTCCCCAGGCTCCACCCCCCCAAACCTCCAGGTATTTCCCAGCAAGGAACTGGCAACTCTCTCAAGCTGAGATTCTTGGTATCGTGCCATTTTCTCCCAGGGGACGGATCTCTGTCATCTGGACAGCAGCTGTAATCTAGAGAGATCCCCATGCCCCACCTGGAGATTGGCAACCCGGCAGGCCAGGAGGAATTCATCCCCTCCTCTCAGAAAGCAGGACCGTGCCCTTCTTAAAGAGCTGCTGCTTCCCTGCCCCACAAAACTCCCCTTTTGCTCGCAGCTTCCTCCTTTGCAGCTGCGTGAATCACGTCATGACCTCTGGGTTTCTCCCCCCCCCCTCACCCTTCGCCTTTGCGCATAAACAAGCCCAGTTCTGAAAAGCCAAGAGTGAAAGCAAGCAAAGATCGCTCCCACATAACACACCGAAAAATCCCCAGTGTGGGAAATCCAGAGAGGGCTGAACATTGTGGACCGTCGACGGAATGAATGGAGGAAAGGGGAGATATTGCAGGGGAAATGGCCAAGGGCCAACAGTGTGCGGGCTCTAATCTGGGAGAACCGGGTTTGATTCCCCACTCCTCCACATGCAGCTGCTGGTGTGACCTTGGGTCAGTCACAAGTTCTCTCAGAGTTTGGTGTCGTGGTTAAGTGCGCGGACTCTAATCTGGGAGAACCGAGTTTGATTCCCCACTCCTCCACATGCAGCTGCTGATGTGACCTTCAGTCAGTCACAAGTCCTCTCAGAGTGGTTAAATGCACGGACTCTAATCCAGGAGCACAGGGTTTGATTCCCCACTCCTCCTCCACGTGCACCTGGCTGGATGACCTTGGGCAAGCCCTAGTTCTGATAAGAGCTGTTCTTAATAAGAGCAGTTTCTGTC
>NW_015160931.1:48422-48564 GCF_001447785.1 Gekko japonicus
AGACTCCTAGTGAAGAGTGGGGTATAAATCCAATGTTGTCATTGTCGCCTAGCAAGTTTCGAAAAGGCCACCAAGATCTCAGAACATATTCTGGAGAGATCTTACTACGTACTCATCTCTGAAAGATATATACTGTTTCTAT
>NW_015160931.1:50188-51571 GCF_001447785.1 Gekko japonicus
TGGTCGTGATCCTGAAAGGTCTCCAGCCCCCCCCCCCAGAGGTTGGCAAACTTACCCTATCACCGCTCCACGATCCTTGCACTGAAGAAGAAGAAGAAGAAGAGATTGGATTTATACCCCGCCCTTCACTCGGAGTCTCAGAGCGGCTGACAAAAGAACTGTTCCTGAGAGATCAGCTCTGACAGAACGATGGCTTGCCCAAAATCATCCAGTAGGTGCGAGTGGAGGAGTGGGGAATCAAACCCGGTTCTCCCAGATTAGAGTCCGCACACTTAACCACTACACCAAACTGGCTAACCAAACTGCAGCGGAGTTGGACTCGGGTGCAGTCGCTACGTCCTCTGCCAGCGGAGTTGGACTCGGGTGCAGTCGCTACGTCCTCTGCAACCTGGTGTGAAATCTTTTCTTCCATCTCCCCCGCAGACCCGTTGGGTTTCCAGCTCCAGGTTGGGAAATACCTGGAGATTTGGGGGGTGTAGCCTGAGGAGGGCGGGGTGCGGGGAGGGGAGGGACTGCACTGGGGCGTAATACCATAGAGTCCACCTTGCCTGGAGATCACTTGAGAGCCAGTTTGGTGCAGCGGTTAAGTGCGCCGACTCTAATCTGGGAGAACCGGGTTTGATTCCCCACTCCTCCACTTGCAGCTGCTGGATGACCTTGGGCAAGTCATAGTTCCGACAAGAGCTGTTCTTGAAAGAGCAGTGCCTGTCAAGAGCTCTCTCAGCCCCACCCACCTCACAGGGTGTCTGTTGTGGGGAGGGGAAGGGAAAGGAGTTTGTAAGCCGCTCTGAGACTCCTTTGGGGAGTGAAGGGCAGGGTATAAATCCAATCTCTTCTTCTTTTTGTAATTGCAGGAGATTGCCAGCTGACACCTGGGGGTTGGCGACCCGAGAGATCTCCCAGAATTACCACTGATCTCCAGACAATCCAGAGATTAGTTCCCCTGGAGAAAAACGCCTGCTTTGGAGGGCGGACTCTATGGCACTGCCATCTGCTGAGGTCCCTCCCCTTCTCAAACAAACCCCACCCACCCCAGACTCCACCCATAAACGTATTTCCCAAGTGGGGATTGACAGTCTTATCTGGTGGATATATTTTGCCCTCAGTGAGAGCCAGCATGGCGGAGGAGGAGGAGTGGATAAGAGATGAGCTCCAGTTCGGATGCTTCCACTTAGAGAATCAGTTTGGTGTAGCCGCTAGGAGCGGCGGACTCTAATCTGGGAGAACTGGGTTTGATTCCCCACTTCTCCCACATGCAGCCAGCTGGGTGACCTTGGGTCAGTCACAAGTTCTCTCAGAGCTGTTCTCGCACAAGCAGTCCTCGAAAGAGCTCTCTCAGCCCCCCCGACCTCACAGGGTGTCTGTTGTGGGGAGAGGAAGGGA
>NW_015160931.1:51972-54625 GCF_001447785.1 Gekko japonicus
CGGATGAGGCCCCCCGGAGGGCTTCTATCAGGCCCGCGGTGGAACTGGCTGTCTTCTGCGTCTTCTTCCAGTTCTGCGGCTGCTGCGTCATCATAGGTTTGCAGCTTACAGATACACACCCGAACAGCATACTCAAGATCGCAACAGCACAGACGTTTTGATGCAATAATTCAGAGCAAGAGGTGTCAGTTATCAGACACTGTTAAATGAACAAAATATTGCAAGAGTGCTCATGTTTTAAGCATGTTTAAAAACCCTTTTGTGTTTGTGTAAAAAAAAAAACCCTTTGTGTTTGTGTCCTTTATAAAGTTTATATCTCTGCTACCTGGCATTACCTTTTATGACACGCGTGGCGGTGGCCTCATTTATGTCAAATCCGGCCCTCATAACAAATCAGTTTGACACCCCTAGGTTAGGATAGCCATGGGCCCCCGGAAAACTTGGAACCTGCCCTGTTGGGGGCCCAGTGCTTCTTCAAACAGTACCAAAGCCAGTGGAACCAGCAGTGGAACCAGTGTGGCAACCACAGCTGTTTGTATCTTTTGGCGTAACTGTTGGATAGCGCCCACGATGAGTCACACATTCCATACCTAGAACATGTTTGGAAGGAGGCTTTATGTACATATCGGCACTGCATTGCTGCAGAGAAGGACAATTTGGGGAGAACAATTTGGGGATTATTTGGGGAGTAGTAAAGAGAGCTGCGGTGGCTCAAGTGGTTAAGACACTGAACTGCAGGCTGTGGAAGGTCAGTAGTTCAGCAGTTCGAGACCCGGGTGCCGCATGACGGAGTGAGCTTCCATCTCTAGTTCCAGCTCCTGCCAACCTAGCAGTTCGAAAGCAAGAAATTGCAAGTAGATTAATAGGTACCACTTCGGTGGGAAGGTAACAGCGTTCCATGCGCCTTGGTGTTTAGTCATGCCGGCCACATGACCACGGAAACGTCTTCGGACAGCGCTGGCTCTTTGGCTTGGAAACGGAGACGAGCACCGCAACCCTAGAGTCGGATTCGACTGGCTTTCGAGCAAGGGGAACCTTTACCTCTAAAGAGATTCCTCTCCTGTGGCTGGGGTTGCCAGCCTCCAGGTGGGACCTGGAGATCTCCCGCGATCACAACTGATCTCCAGGCGACAGAGATCATTTCCCCTGGAGGAAAACAGCTGTTTTGGAGGGTGGACTCTGTGACCCTGTAACCCGCTGAGGTCCCTCCCCTGCCCCAGTCTCCTCCCCCCAAATCCCCAGGGATTTCCCAACCCAGACTCTAATCTGGCAACCTTACCTGTGGCTTTTTAAAAAGAGGACAAACTGGCTAGACTTCAAGGAGGAGTCCCACCCAAGATAGTCTACTCCCAGGAGAGTTTTCTTAGGATCGGTCCCCCTGGAGGAGATGGCTGCTTTGAGGTTCTAAGCCAGGAGTGTCGAACTCATTTGTTATGAAGGCCGGATCTGACATAAAGGAGACCTTGTTGGGCCGGGCCACATGTGTCATAAAATGTGATGCCAGGTAGTGGAGATATAAACTTTATAAAGGACACAAAGATTTTTTTTTAACAAAATAAAAACATGCTTAAAATATTAGCACACTGCAATATTTTATTTAATAGTATCTGATAACGGACACCTCTTGCTCTGAGTTATTGCATCGAAATGTCTGTGCTGTTGCAACCTTGAGTATGCTGCTCAATTGTGTATCTGTAAGCTGCAAACCTACTTTTGATTTATTGAGATCTGCCACAGAAATCTCATGCTCAGAGTCTAGGACCCAGGTTAAAACATGAAATAGCTGAGTGATTAAGAGAGTCTGGCGAAGCAAGCTATGATGCAGCGGCAGCAGCAGAACTGGAAGCAGGAGATGGCCGGTTCCACTGCGGGCCTGATGGAAGCCCTCTGGGGGGCCTGATCTGGCCCCCGGGTCGCATGTTTGACACCCCTGTTCAAAACTTATAGACCGGGATTTAACAGCAAATTAACATGCAACATGATGATGTTTAAGTTATGCAAAGTGAAAAACTAAATAACAAGTTAAGGTTATAAGGTCAACAGTTGTAAAGCAATAAATACGTCCAAAAAGTGGATAAATGTCTAAAGGTGTTTTTTTTTTAAATAAAAGTAACAGAATCTTAATTATCTCTTCTCAGGCCTGGAGGGCGTATGGAGGTCACTAAGTATATTTTGAGCTGGAAGTAATGTTGTCAACAGACATCCATTCAGTATTCTAATATACTATTCTGGAGGAAAAAAGTACACTGAAATACAGAGGATTTATAGTCCTTCTTGTTGAGAATACATATGTGAGGACTGAATGAGTTAGTGTATGTAATGAGATAAAAATCCAGTATCCCTGTTGAGTCCTGGGGAGGTATTTGTTGCTGAATTACAAGTTATTATTACAACACTTGGAGCCCGATTCCTAGCTACTTGGAACATACTGGTAGACTTTGTGTCATTTTTAATCTTGCCAGAGATGAGTTAGAACATAAGAACATAAGAGAAGCCAACGTTGGATCTGGCCAATGGCCCATCCGGTCCAACACTCTGTCCCACAGTGGCCAAAAATACCAGGTGCCATCAGGAGGTCCATCAGTGGGGCCAGGACACTAGAAGCCCTCCCACTGTTGCCCCCCCAGGCACCAAGAAGACAGAGCATCCCTTG
>NW_015160931.1:54659-57857 GCF_001447785.1 Gekko japonicus
CTAAGAAAAGCGGCCTGATGAATCCCTAAGAAACGGCAAGGCAACCTAGGTATGCCATCGCCGCTCCTTTGGTTCATGCTACATCTAGTCTCGAACCCACGCCGTCTACTGCTTGTTTCCTTTTGGAAACTCTTCTCTGCACCACGAGCCGGTGAACACATCGTTCGGAGGAGAGACTTGTACTTCCAAGGACTCTTAGGCCGCTGTTCAACTGGTGCGGTTGTCCTTTAGGCACGGTGGCGAAACCATTCGTTCTGTGTGTCATTTTTGGTTGCCAGTAGAACTTTATGAGAAGGCAGTCCTCTCAAGTGTGATTTGTACCGCATGACCGATTATCCTGGTTATTTGTTTGCACAAGTGTCTTCACTGTGTTTCCATTTCTGCATGGCTGCCAATCTCCAGATGGCGGCTGGAGATCTCCCGGAATGACAATTGATCTCCTGACGACAGAGATCAGCTCCCCTGGAGGAAACGGCCGCTTTGGGGGGCGGACTCCATGGCATTCTGCCTCGTAGAAGTCCCTCCCTTCCCCAAAACGAACCCATAGAATCATAGAACGTTAGAGTTGGAAGGGATCTTGCAGGGCATCTAGACCAGCCCCCTGCACTCTGCAGGAGCACAGCCAAAAGACAGCCCTACGACCTGGCCCGTAGCTAACATGGGGCCCACGGGGCCTTGCCCCCTAGTCTTTTTTTGGGGGGGGCCTCCTTCCTGGGCTGCCCCCAAAGTGCCCCGACATGCCACCAGCATTGTGCTTTGATTTAATTAGTTGGTGGCCCCCCAAGGCCCCCTCCCCCAAAATTCCCTAGCTACAGGGCCGCCTACGACGTACCCGAAAGGTGGCCGAAAGGTGGCAATGTTCCCTCTAAGCTGTGGAGTCTTGTGAGCAAAAATCCTACTTTGTAAGCTCCTGGCATGAAAGCTGTGAGTGAGCCATTTGGCTGCTGCATAAATTAGTTTGCTCTGGAATCATCCTTCCTGAGCTAGGACAGAAATGTGTGAGCTGGAGGCTCAAAAACTGTGAGCTAACTCACACTAACTCAGCTTAGAGGGAACACTGCCGCCCAGCCTCCACTTGAAAACGCCCAGTGGAGGAGCATCCACCACCTCCTGAGGCCGGGGCGGATTAACCATTAAGCAGACTAAGCACATGCTTAGGGCACCAGGGCCAAAGGGGGCACCACAAAGTTGGGGAAAGGGTGAAAAGGAAAAAAACAACGAATGAAGATTTGTAAAAAAAAAAAAGATAACTTGTGAAATATTAAAATAGATGTTGTAGTGCATTTTTGTAGAACTTTATGTCGCCCAAGCTTGGCTTAGTTTGTACGGTATATTGTGTTGTCATAGGAATAAACGTTTTGTATTGCTGCAACCTGCACTGTACATCCGGTGAGGCAGGTTAACAACTAAAATGGACGGGGTCCGTGTGGAAAGGAGGGGGGGCACCACGATTGGTCAGTGCTGAGGGCACCGGTGAGCCTTCATCCGCCCCTGCCCAAGGCAGTCTGTGCCACTGCTCAGCCACTCTTATAGTTAGGAAGTTTCTCCTGATATTTAGCTGGTATCGACTCCCTTGTAATTCCCACCCATTAGATCTAGTCTTACAATCCGGAGCAAGAGAGAAGAGATCCGCTTCATATTCTACATGACAGCCCTTCAGATATTTGAAGACTGCAATCGTGTCCCCTCTAAGCCTTCTCTTTCCCAGGCTAAACAGACCCAACTCTTTCAGCCTTTCCTCGTAAGACTTGGATTCCAACCCTCTCGCCATCCTGGTTGCCCTCTTCTGGACACGCTCGAGCTTGTCAACCTCCTTCCTCAAATGTGGTGCCCAAAACTGGACACAGGACTCCCGGTGAGGCCTGACAATAGCAGAACAGAGCGGAACGACCGCCTCGCATGATCTGGACACGATGCTTCTGGCCAGTCTCCACTCCCGAAATCTCCAGCTGCTTCCCAGCCCGGAGTTGGCAACTCTGTAATCACACCTCCGGGGTAAATCACATCTCATTACGCCTCTATTAAAGGGACGGGACATTTGTCATCCAAGGCTATTGGCGACCGTAGGATCCGGAAGGGCGAGGGAACGACTCGGGAGAGGGGGTCAGGCTTGGACCTGATGCGTTCCGAACTCTTACAAAAATACACACTTCCTGAAAAGCAAGTGTAGGAGGCCAGTCTGGTGCCACGGGGCAGAGCGGCTGACTCCGGGCAGGAAGGAAGGGGAAGTATTACATCAGGCCAGATCATATGTTCTGTTTTCTCTCAACCACCCAGGGGACCGGAAGAGCAAAGCGGGGCTGCCTCCGATTGGAGGCGAATTGTTTTTTTTAAAAAAAAGACTTATGTTTGTCAGAAGCAAAAGAACGTGGTGAGCGCAACCCACAGCTGCGGCTCAGATCTTTTCAGAGTCAATAAACAAGAAAAACGAATGGAATCTCTTTGCACAGTAAAACTTGTGATGCGGACTTTCGTTATTTTCAGGGTACGGGTTGGCCAACTTCCAGGTGGCGGCTGGAGACCTCCCGGGATTACAGCCCATGCTCCCTCTAAGCTGTGGAGTCTTGTGAGCAGGGGTCCTTTCCTGCAGGAGCACACAGGAGCGGAGCTCTGGCAGTAAAGAGCCCAGGGGGCGGGCACATGCAACAAGCCCCACCCCCTGCTCCCAGCAGCCCTCAGTCAGAGCAAGAAGCAGCCAGGTAAGCTGCAGAGCCCCCCGGCCCAAAACAGTCCAGTGGCACCTTTAAGACCAAGCTTTATTCAGGTACAAGCTCTCTCTCCTCTGTGAGGACAGATCTGCACGTTCCCCCCCCCCCAATAGCTAGCAATCCAGAACAGTCCAGTGGCGCCTGAGCGGTGGGTGTTGCCTTATGACACACTTCCGGTGATCTCAGGGGGTGTGGCATATGCAAATAAGTTATGCTAATGAGTTATGCTAATGAGCTCCTGCGCCTCTTTTTCTATGAAATGACCCCTGCTTGTGAGCAAAAATTCTACTTTGGCCCTGTTCATATGAGCCATTTTGGGCCGGGAGTGGGCCGGACGCCAACGGGAGCGATCCGACGCCAACATCTGCCTGGCGTTGCGCTCCCGTCTCCGATCCGACCCTTCCCCCCATGATGCGCGGCAAAAATGAACCACCTACCTTCGGTGGTTTATCCGTTTGGGCCGCATGATCCTGGGCGTGGGATCGGCGGC
>NW_015160931.1:58476-58848 GCF_001447785.1 Gekko japonicus
TGCAGAGTGAGAGAGAGAGAGAGAGAGAGAGAGAGAGAGAGAGAGAGAGAGAGAGATGTCCTGTCCCTTTAATGGAGTCTGAAAGGAATGTTATTTACCAAGCGATGTTGTCAACATGCCTTTATTAAAGGGACAGGACATTTCCCCACGGTCAGGTTGCCAACCTCCTGTTGGGGCCTGAATTTCTCCCAGAATTACCGTAGATCTTCTGATTCAGGCAGGTGGCCGGGTTAGTCTGAAGCAACAGGACAAAGGTTGAGGTCAGCGGCATCTTTAAGGCCAACCTTAATCCCCACGTCTTCAGATACATTGAAAACAGATCTTCTCAATCTCTCTACCTATAAGGAGGAGGAGGAGGAGATTGGATTTATA
>NW_015160931.1:58864-60846 GCF_001447785.1 Gekko japonicus
CTCTTCCCTCGGAGTGTCAAAACGGCTTGCAAACCGCTCTGAGACTCCTTTGGGTTGTGAAGGGCGGGGTCTAAATCCAATCTCTTATTTTCTCTTCTTCATTTGTAATTCTGGGAGATCTCCAGGCCTAACCTGCAGGTTGGCAACTGTATTTAGAGGGCAGGCTTTTCCCAGCTCAGAGAACACTGGGGACCCTCCATCCGAGTACGCCGGGTTTCTGTTTACCCAGGGGTGGGGCGGGGATAGAGTCTTTTACAACTCTTTTGCAACCGTAGTTGGGTAAAAACGGAGCAAAGCGATTGCCCTTGAGGCAGATGTTTCTCAAGACCCCTGCGTGCCTTCGTTTCCATCTCGGAGGCCTCCACTATCCAAACAACAGATTACTGCTAACTCTTAGCAGATGGGTCCTCCTCAGGTTGCCAATGGAGATTGCACAACCAAATACTCTCTCTCTCATATAAACATCTCCCTGCACCCAGAAATCTAACAGGTCAGGGAGAAGAGATTTTGATAGAGTTGCCAGCCACCAGATGTGCCCTGGATATCTCCTGGAACTACAGCTCATCTCCAGACTGCAGAGATCAGTTCCCCCGGAGGAAATGGCTGCTTTGGAGGGGGGACTCTGTGGCCTTGTGCCCCACTGGGGTTCAGGGATGCCAGCCTCCAGGTGGGGCCTGGGGATCCCCCGGAATTCCAGCTCATCTCCAGACTGCAGAGATCAGTTCCCCTGGAGGAAATGGCTGCTTTGGAGGGTGGACTCTGTGGCCTTGTGCCCCACTGGGGTTCGGGAATGCCAGCCTCCAGGTGGGGCCTGGGGATCCCCGGAGTTCCAGCTCATCTCCAGACTGCAGAGATCAGTTCCCCTGGAGGAAATGACTGCCTTGGAGTGTGGACTCTGTGGCATGGTACCCTGGTGAGGTTCCTCCCCTGCCCCCCCCAATCTCTAGGAATTTCCCATCCCTGAGTTGGCACCTCTAGTTCAAGTAAGCTATTTCATAATATGCATGAAGCACCCATCCTATGCCCCCATTTTTGGCCTCTCTGTTATACAGGAGTCATTTCCTGCAGGAGCACACAGGAGCGGAGCTCCGGCAGTAAGGAGCCCAAGGGGGCGGGCACATGCAACAAGCTCCGCCCCCTGCTCCCAGCAGCACTCAGTTGGGCCACGAGGAGCAAGAAGCAGCCAGGCAAGTAGCAGAGCGCCCCCCCCCAGCCCACTTTCAGGTACAAGCTCTCCCTCCTCTGTGAGGGCAGATCTGCGCGTTCCCCCCCAATAGCTAGCAATCCACTGGAGTCCAGTGGAGCCTGAGTGGTGGGGTGTTGCCTTCTGACACGCTTCCGGTGATGTCAGGGGGTGTGGCATATGCAAATAAGTTATGCTAATGAACTCCGGCACTTCTTTTTCTACGAAATGACCCCTATATATCTATATGAAGAAGAGAAGAGATTGGATTTATACCCTGCCCTTCACCACCCAAAGGAGCCTCAGAGCGGCTCACAACCTCCTTTTCCCTCCCCTCCCCACAACAGACACCCCCTGTGAGGCCGGTGGGGCTGAGAGCGCTCTTTCCAGAACTGCCCTTGAGAGAACAGCTCTGACAGAACGATGGCTTGCCCAAGGTCATCCAGCAGCTGCAAGTGGAGGAGTGGGGAATCAGACCCGGTTCGCCCAGATTAGAGTCCGCGTACTTAACCCCTGCACCAAACTGGCTATATAGGTATCTCTCCCTTATATATAATTGAATAAGACGCAGAATCACGCAGCGGAGAGAAAATGTGCACCAACAGTGTTTGGAGGCTTGAACTGTCCGTCAGATGCTTCCCCAGCTTCCATTGGCCATGTCGCCTAAGTCCCACCTCAGACGCAGCTTCACGCAGTGAAAATGCACACCAACGGTGTTTGGAGGCTTGAACTGTCCGTCAGAAGCTTCTCCAGCTTCCATTGGCTGTGTCGCCTAAGTCCCACCTCAGAACACTCTCCC
>NW_015160931.1:61292-80923 GCF_001447785.1 Gekko japonicus
ACTTCTCCCCCTCCCCCTTCTTCCTTTCTCTCTCTCCCCCTCCCCACGTTCTCTCTCTCTCACACTCTGTTTCCCCCTCTCTTTCTTTCTCTCCCCTTCTTCCCTCCTTTCCATTCACTCTCTCTCTCTCCATCTCTCTCTTTCTACCCTTCTTCCTTCCTTGCTTGCTTACATTCTTTCTCCCTTCCTTCCTACCGACCTCCTTCCTTCCTTCCCAAATTACTATCATAGGTATATGTCTGGACTGGTAACTTCCGTTTCAATGTATCTGAAGAAGAGTGTATACACACAAAAGCATATATCTTGAATAACACTTTGTTGGTTTTACAGGTGCCAATTTGACTTGAACTTTGTTCTGTTATAACCACGTTATGACTCAGAGACCGCCAGTAACCCTTGGTCTGTAGATAGGCATCTGTGCCTCATTTAGAGAGTTAGTCTCTTGAGACTGAAAACTTCCAAGAGTGACAGCACTGTGTGTGTGTATAATACAGGGGAACTGGTATCTGTATCCGGAGATCCGCTGTAATTCCAGGAGATCTCCAGGCTCCAGCTGGAGGTTGGCAGCCCTAGGCGCAGAGCATTCTGGCCCATGGGCTGCATCAGCACAAACACCCCAGCTGGGCCAAGGCTTCTCTCAGTGCTTAAAGATGTTTGCAGTTGGCTCAGCTGCTTTCCCAAGGTCCCTGCCAAGAGGCTTTGCTGCTGCGAAGAAGAAGACGCAAATTCTTGGTTTCCCTTCAACGGCGGGGGCAAGATTCTAGGAGAATGCTGGAACCCCAGCAACAGTTTGGAAAGATCAGACAGCCCTGAGCTGCCCACGGGTGTGTTCCCAGGCCCAGGGCAAAGGGTCGGTGCTGATGGGGTTGCCAACCTCCAGGCGGCACCTGGAGATCTCCCACTCTTCCAGTTGATCTCCAGATATAGGAACACCAGAAGAGCCCTGCTGGGCCAGACCAGGGAGGGTCCCTCCTCTAGTCCAGGGGCCAGCCAGTCCCTCTGGAGGGCCAGCAACAGGGCAGAGAGGCCGAGGCCTTCCCCTGATGTTGCCTCCTGGCTCTGGGACCCAGAGGATTAGTGCCTCTGAATGTGGAGTCATTATGGCTGGTAGCCATTGATAGATTTGTCCTCCATAAATCTATCTAATCCCCCTTTAATGCTGTTTATTCCTGTGGGCATCACTACATCCTCTCGCAAAAATCTCACATTTTAATCACTCTCTGTCAAGTAATCTTTCCTTTTGTCCGTCCTGAACCTACTGCCCATCGGCTTCATTGGATGCCCTCGAGTTCTCGTATTTTGGCAGAGGGAGAAGAAGTTCTCCTGGTCAACTCTCTCCACCCCATGGATAGTTTTATAAACCTCTATCATGTCCCGTCCCTCCCTCAATGTCGTCTCTTTTCTAAATGGAAAAATCCAGATGACCAAGATCAGCTCCCCTGAATAAAATGGCTGCATTGGAGAGTGAACTCTATGGCATCATATGTTCTAGAGGTCCCTCCCCAAACACCACCCTCCCCGGGATCCACCCCCCCAAATCTCCAGGTATTTTCCATCTCAGAGCTGGTCTAAAGTAAACGTAAAGGTTCCCTTGCTGGAAAGCCAGTCGAATCCGACTCTAGGGTTGCGGTGCTCATCTCCGTTTCCAAGCCGAAGAGCCAGCGCTGTCCGAAGACGTTTCCGTGGTCATGTGGCCGGCATGACTAAACACCAAGGCGCACGGAACGCTGTTACCTTCCCACTGAAGTGGTACCTATTTATCTCCTTGCAATTTCTTGCTTTCGAACTGCTAGTTTGGCAGGAGCTGGAACTAGAGACGGGAGCTCATTCCATCATGTGGCACCTGGGTCTCGAACTGCTGAACTACCGACCTTCCACAGCCTGCAGTTCAACGTCTTAACCACTTGAGCCACCGCAGCTCTACCGTTCCACAAAACACTTTGCGGCCTGAAACCAGGGTACCTGAAGGACCTCCACCTCCCCAACGTACCTACCTGCCCACACACCGAGGTCATCACTGATGACCCTGGTCTGCGTGTCCTCACATTACAGAAACTGGGTAGGTGTTAGACTTGCCAACCTCCAGGTGGGTCTAGTAACAAATAAATATACACTGCAAAAACCTTTTAACAAACTAATGTGTTCTATTTATGGTCCTCATTTAGTCAAGTGCATAGTGTATCCTAATTTCATCCTAAGGTATAAATACTCATTGCATTCAATAAGCAATAACATTCAGTACATACAGATTTCTAACTACCAGACAAATTTGCATCAGTGTTTTAAAAGTCAAGCTCCTTGCATTAAGTCTTCCAAAAAGGGGGACAGCTTTCTTAGTAGTTGTATGGATGCTTTTTGCCGGGCCTACAAAAGACACAGTGTGCAGCTAACATTCATGGATGGAGTACTCCTGTCATTCTCAAAGCTTCCCCTTTTTGGAAGACTTCATGCAAGGAGAAGCGGGTTTATAATTCTAGAAACTCCCGTTGGGGCTTGACTTTTAAAACACTGATGCAAAATTGTCTGGCAGTTAGAAATCTGTATGTACTGAATGTTATTGCTTATTGAATGTAATGAATATTTATACCTGATTAGGATGAAATTAGGAGCTGCGGTGGCTCAAGTGGTTAAGACGCTGAACTGCAGGCTATGGAAGGTCAGCAGTTCAGCAGTTTGAGACCCGGGTGCCACAAGACGGAGTGAGCTCCCGTCTCTAGTTCCAGCTCCTGCCAACCTAGCAGTTCGAAAGCAAGGAATTGCAAGTAGATAAATAGGTACCAGTTCAGTGGGAAGGGAACAGCGTTCCGTGCACCTTGGTGTTTAGTCATGCCGGCCACATGACCACGGAAATGTCTTCGGACAGCGCTGGCTCTTCGGCTTAGAAACCAGGCCTGGCAACTTTAGTCACAGACAAGGCCTCCTCAGTAGTGGCACCGTGTATTGTGGAACTCCCTCCCCAAGGAAGTCACCAAAGACATTTCTCTTCTCCCAGAGACTGTTTCAGTGCTCCTTCGGGCGTTCTTTTCTTTTAAATTTTTTTATTTTATTTTCTAAAAACTACAAGAAAATAGGGAAAGGAGAACTATAAACCACAGGAAAAAGTAAAGATGAACCACTAAAAACCCAAGAGGTGGTGGTCATATAATGATTACAATAAAATAGCTTTAAGTAAAAAATAATTTGTTACATTGTAGGTGATCGTTAAAATCGCTTAGATAAATTCAAGTCCAGGTATTCTGACTTAGTAAAGAGCAATACAGAAGAACGATTAAATATTAAGAAGCTAAAACCGAACTTTAGAGAAAATTGGCATCTCATTGGCATCTTCTGTCCCTCAATCGATATCCTTGCTCGGGGGTGGCCGGCCCACGTTCCAAATCAGGGTCTTCCATCATCGCTCCCCTTGTTGCTCTTCTCGTCCTCTTCCCCTCTTGGACCCGGTTGTTACTGCAAAAACTCACGTGCTTTCGTAGCAGAGTCCATTTCCCCCCTCTTATCTTTAAATTTGAAGAGTATGCCTTCAGGTACCGGGCGTTCTTTTTTAATTGGCCTGTCTTACGTCTGCCTGGTAGGTAGTTTTCTCACCCTTGTGCTGGTTTTAGGTCTGCTGTGCACTGTGCTTTATTCTTGGCAGAGTTCTCTTTTTTAAAAAAATTAATCTTATTAAAATAAACAACAACTAAAGGCCTGTATGCATGCCCAGGACATGTGAAAGAAATTTGCCTTGTCTTCTTTACAGAACCAGCATAATCTAGTACCAGTCTCGTAGATCTTTGCCAGCCTTAGTTAAATGCCACCTGTAAATCATTTTCAACAGGTTTTCTTTAAAAGAGAGGCAAACGTAAACAAAGTCCCTTGAGTAAAGATAAATTTCATGTTAAATCATCTCGGTTGTTTATTCTTGGGTGACTTCTCTTTTTTTATATAGCTCTTTCTAAACGTTCTATTTTAAATGTGTTTCCTTTTGTCTACTGTGGTTGAAATAATAAGTGCTTTTAGGCGTTAGTGTTGTAAAGATTGAGTTGGTTACGGTTTTTCAAATGCCGGAAGTTGCTTCGGTCACAGCTTTGTGCAGGGCTTAACTTAATTTAAGTAAGTTAAAGAAAAAGGAAAAAGTGGTGGTTACGTTAGTTGCTGTAGATTTTCCGGGTTGTGTAGCCGTGGTCTTGGCATTGTAGAACCGGATGTTTCGCCAGTAACTGTGACTGGCATCCTCGGAGGTATAAACACAGAAAGATCTCTGTGTCAAGGCGAGAAGAAAAATGGTAGGCAGGTGATTTATATCTACTCAGGAAGGTGGGGTAGGGCTGAGTCAGTCTCTTGCAGGCTATGAACATGCTAATGGAGGAGCTTTCCTGAGGAGGTTCTTTTGTATATGGACTGTTTCCTGAGGAGGTTCTTTTGTATGTGGATTGGCTGTTGAAATTCTGATCTTATCTGTAGTGCTATTTACAGATGTAGAGTCTTTTGTGTTTTTTCAAGACAGGAAACCATGCCCGACTTATTTCTAAACTCTCTTCTTTCCTGTTGAAATTGTGTTTGTGTTTATGAATTTCAATGGCTTCCCTGTGTAATCTGACATGGTAATTGGATGTGTTGTCCAGCCTTTCAGTGTCTTGGAACAAAATACTGTCCTGTTTGAGTTAGGCTTTGTTCAGCCACTGCTGATTTTTCAGGTTGGCCAAGTCTGCAGTGTCTTTCGTGTTCTTTTATTCTTGTCTGAATGCTACACTGTGTGGTCCCGATGTAAACATGTCCACAACTGCATGGTATGCAGTCTACTCCTGCAGAAGTGAGGGGGTCTCTTCTGTCTTTTGCCTTGCTTAACTGCCTACCATTTTCTTCTCGCCTTGACACAGAGAGTACTCCATCTTTCTGTGTTATACCTCTGAGGATGCCAGTCACAGTTACTGGTGAAACATCCGGTCCTAGGATGCCAAGACCACGGCCACACAACCCGGAAAATCTACAGCATCTAATGAACTCTGGCCGTGAAAGCCTTCGACAACATATTGGTGGTTAAGTGTTGGTGCTGGCAACCCTATCAGCACCAATGCTTAACCACCACCCCCAAGCAGCCCCCCCCCAAAAGCAACCCCAACTCCTCAATCTCTAAAAAGTTGCTTGTTGACAGACGGCTCCCAGACACAGATTCAAATTCAGCTAGACAATCTGCTTCCTTTGCCCGCAAGTGGGGTACAATGAACAGTGGCCACCAGAATTACCAGGTCCCTGCTGGAGATGTGGAGATCGAGCTCGGGGAGATGAGGGACCCCAGTGGGGTACAAAGCCACAGAGTCCACCCCCCAAAGCAGCCGTTTCCTCCAGGGGGAACTGATCTCTGCAGTCTGGAGATGAGCTGGAATTCCGGGGGATCCCCAGGCCCCACCTGGAGGCTGGCACCCCTGGACCTCAGTGGGGCACAAGGCCACAGAGTCCCCCCTCCAAAGCAGCCGTTTCCTCTGAGGCAACTGATCTCTGCAGTCTGGAGATGGGCTAGAATTCCAGGGGGTCCCCAGGCCTCACCTGGAGGCTGGCATCCCTGAACCCCACTGGGGCACAAGGCCACAGAGTCCCCCCTCCGAAGCAGCCGTTTCCTCTGAGGCAACTGACCTCCGCAGTCTGGAGATGGGCTAGAATTCCAGGGGGTCCCCAGGCCTCACCTGGAGGCTGGCATCCCTGAACCCCACTGGGGCACAAGGCCACAGAGTCCCCCCTCCGAAGCAGCCGTTTCCTCTGAGGCAACTGACCTCCGCAGTCTGGAGATGGGCTAGAATTCCAGGGGGTCCCCAGGCCTCACCTGGAGGCTGGCATTTCTCCCACCAGTCACCCAACAGCATTAAGCAAGCACGTCTAGCTGTACTGAGAAAAGCTTAGAGCCAAGGCGGTGTGTGCAACTCGAGGGCAATGTGGTTCGGAGGGTGTCCTCAGACCAGTCCCCTCCCCCAAAAAAGTGTGACAGTGAGACCTGTGTTCTTGGGCAAGGAGCCAAACGCACGCGGTCGGACCTCATCCAGTTATCAGTGCAAACAGAAACTGACCAAATAAAACTCTGATCTCACTGGTAATTCCCCTGGAACTCCAAGTCTCTGCCTCTCTAAGGAATGCAGCCTGCCTTTGCCTACCCGACAACCCGATGAGTCAGGCAGTTTGTTCTGGGTTAAATCATGTAAAAAAATATATCTCTTGCTATGGAAGCTTTTTCGCATCATCCCCAATTCCCCACGTTTCCCGGTTAAGGGGGAAATGCGGTTCAAACCGATTGCAAAGGTGACCTGACTCCAGTGGTAACGAGAGAAAGAAATTTTACTTACAAAAATAAAAAGCACACCTTTACATGACACACTCCTGTAGGGACAGTGACTGCAATAAAAAAGGCCAATGCTATGCTGGGGGTTATTCGGAAGGGTATTGAAAAACAGATCAGCCAAAATCATAATGCCCCTGTATAAATCAATGGTGCGACCTCATTTGGAATACTGTGTGCAGTTCTGGTCACCACACCTCAAAAAGGATATTATAGCTTTGGAAAAAGTGCAGAAAAGCGCAACTCGAATGATAAAAGGGTTGGAACACTTTCCCTATGAGGAAAGGTTAAAGCGCTTAGGGCTGTTTAGCTTGGAGAAACGACGACTGAGGGGAGACATGATCGAGGTTTATAAGATTATGCATGGGATAGAGCAGGTGGAGAAAAAGGTACTTTTCTCCCTTTCTCACAATACAAGAACTTGTGGGCACTCAATGAAATTGCTGAGCGGTCGGGCTAGAACGGATAAAAGGAAGTCCTTCACCCAAAGAGTGATTAACACTTGGAATTCCCTGCCACAGGAGGTGGCGGCGGCTACAAGCATGGACAGCTTCAAGAGGGAATTGGATAAACATCTGGAGCAGAGGTCCATCAGTGGCTATTCGCCACAAGGTATAGATAGGATCTCTCAGTCTGGGGCAAGGGATGCTCTGTATTCTTGGTACTTGGGGGGGGGGCAACAATGGGAGGGCTTCTGGTGTCCTGGCCCCACTGCTGGACCTCCTGAGGGCACCTGGTATTTTTGGCCACTGTGTGACCCAGAGTGTTGGACTGGATGGGCCTTCGGCCTGATCCAACATTGGCTTCTCTTATGTTCTTATGACAGTTAACTTAATGTGAACAGATTTTACTTCCAACAAGGTTAACTTGCCGCAGCTCCAAGCCCAGGTTAGAGAGAGGAAGAAAAGAGGTCCTATATCAGATGAAACACAAGGCAAGCCAGGGCCAAAGAGACTCAACATCTAACCAATAAGAGGATGGGACCAAATGCCAAGAGTGCCGGAGTCAGAGAATTCTCTTAACTCTTTCCCTCCCAGATCCTGTCGCATGCAGCGTCACAACATCCAACCGTCTGAGCAATATAAATGCCAATTCAGGGTTGCCGACTCCCTGGAGGAAAAAAAGGTCCTGTCCTTTTAAGGCAGGTTTGATCAGCTGCCATTTACCAGGTGGGGAGAGAAGGCGGCGCGGTATAGCCCGATCTTGTGTGTTCCTGGACGTTAAGCAAGGTCAGTTTGTGGAAGGGAGGCCACCGAGGAAGGCTCTGCAGAGGAAGGCGATGGCAGACCACCTCTGCTTCTCACTTGCCTTGATAGCCCCTTGCTGGGGTCGCCATATTTGGAAGGGAGACCACCAAGGAAGACTGGCGTTGCTATGCAGAGGAAAGCACTAGAATACCACCTCTGCTTCTCACTTGCCTTGATAGCCCCTTGCTGGGGTCGCCATATTTGGAAGGGAGACCACCAAGGAAGACTGGCGTTGCTATGCAGAGGAAAGCACTAGAATACCACCTCTGCTTCTCACTTGCCTTGACAGCCCCTTGCTGGGGTCGCCATATGTCAGCGGAGACTTGACATCACTTTACAGGCACACATTTACCAGGTGATATTATTTAACTCCATGCTATGAAAAAATTCAGCTGCCCATTCAACACCAATTACTATTATTGTTGTTGTCGTCGTCGTCACCGTCGTCATCACAGTCAGATATTTGGTAGATGGTGTTCTGCAATTTGAGATCTAGCCAAGTTCTTGGGAATTGCAGATGTATCTTTGCTGGATTCTCTCTGTTCCGCGCAACACCGTCTTCTGACGCTGCGCTGGTGCTATTTGTTCAGTGCCCAGAATGCCCAGGTGTTTCTTGAGACTTCTGGGCACTGCTCCAAGGGCTCCAATGACAACTGGCATGATGGTAACCTTCTTTTCCCAGAGGTGCTCTAACTCTGTTCATAGGTCTTGGTATTTTGTGACCTTCTCCTGTTCTTTCTTTTCTATTCTGCTGTCTTCCGAGATTGCAGTGCCAATGATCCTAACCCTATTTCTCATTTTGTCTGCAATGGTCATGTCAGGGGTGTTAGGCTCCCGGCGTTTATCTGTTTGTAATCAGAAGTCCCAAAGAATCTTTGGTTCATCGTTCTCCATTATCTTGTCTGGTTTGTGCTCCCATAGATTTGTGACTGATGGTAAACCAGACTTCTTGCAATCATTCCAGTGCAACATAGCTGCAACTCTATCGTGACGTTCTTTATAGTTCGGTTTGAGCAATTTTACTGCCCGGCACTGACCGTGTGGTCGACTGTGTCATCCTTTGTCTTGCAAAGTCAACATTTGCTGTCATCGCTGGTCTTCCGAATCTTGGCTCTCGTGCTTTTTGTTTCAAGGGCCTGCTCTTGCACAACTAGGGCCCCGGTCACACGGAGAATTAGCCGCACGATAGGGATGGCTGCCATGCAGATTTTACGGGCGTGATCACACGTGAACATCTGGCAAGTGTCCCACACCTGTAGGCAACCCATGGCGCCCAGCCGAAGAAGCAGAGTTAAAAGAGAGTAGGGAAAGTGCAATATTTTCCGGAAAATACACGGTGCGGGCGGGTGTCGGATCGCAGAAGCGCTGGTATCCTGTAATATCCGGCGCCCATCTGCATCCTGTCCCTCACCAGATGTTTTCTTTAAGCCTCCGTGGTATGCACACAAATGTGGAGCTGCGCATGCTCACTGTTCTATGGATTCACTTTTGTGGTCATGCGCAGGCGGGACCTCTGGCTGGGGGAAAAAATGCCCGTGAGGTCGGGAAGCGGCAGCTTGTGATCGCTGCGTATGTGATCGCGCCATGCCGCTTCTCCCTCCCCCCTTTGCCACACTTCACTGTCGACGTGTGATTGCGGCTGGGGGCATGTGCGCAGAGCATCAGGGGAAACGTCTGATCGCGATACCGTGCTTCATTTTGCTCCGGAGCAAAAAGCCTCACTCCCCCCCCCCCTGGATTATCTCGCTCGTGTGACCGGGGCCTAGATTGTTTCCTTCTGTTTCTTTCTTCAGGTGCCCATTTTGGAGCCTCTTCCAGGTGTTTTCATTATCAACTTTATTCTCTACGTCTTTCAGATGCTACCCATGCAAGTGTTTTCCCTTTCCGTTTGTCAAAATGAGTTTCGATTTCCATCTGTTTTGTAGTTTTCTTTGGTTTCTTAAGTCTGTCTTGTACACTTCATCCAGAAACTTCTCTTTGCTTTTCTCGGTGTAGTCATTCAGTGCTCGTTTTTCTTCTTCAGCTGCTGGTTTAACTTTCAGGAGACCTCTTCCAACTAATTTTCTTCATAAATAAAGACAATCAGCTCACTTCTAGGGTACAGAAGAAGAGAAGAAGAAGAGATTGGATTTATACCCTGCCCTTCACTACCCAAAGGTGTCTCAGAGCGGCTTACAAACTCCTTTCCCTCCCCCTCCCCACAACAGACACCCTGTGAGGAAAAAGAAGAGATTGGATGTAAACCCCTCCCTTCACTACCCAAAGGTGTCTCAGAGGGGCTTACAAACTCCTTTCCCTTCCCCTCCCCACAACAGACACCCTGTGAGGTAGGCAGGGCTGAGCAAGCTCTGACAGAAACGACTCTTTTTTCAAGGACAGCTCTGACAGAACTATGGCTCGCCCCAGGTCATCCAGCAGCTGCAAGTGGAAGGAGTGGGGAATCAAACCCAGTTCTCCCAGATTAGAGTCCACGCACTTCACCACTCCACCAAACTGGCAGAGTGACATAAGCCACTTTGGGTCTCCATTGGTGGCGAAAAGCGGGATAGCAATGAAGTAAACAAAATGAATCAAACTCCTATTCAAGAGACAGGACACTTTTTTTCTCCAGGCCGTTGGCAACCCAGATGCCCAAAGCGACATTCTGTTCTTGAGGGGGTTGCAGGTGCAGAATGGCTTCGAGGGCTCCCAGCTGTGCCGAAGTGTTGGCAAGAGTCGCTCACGTGTCCCTCCTGGGTGACTGTCGGAACATGGAAAATGGTGGCCAGCGTCTTATAACTTCTCCGGGGAACGTTCACAGTCTGCTCACTGTTTCCTGATTTGTAGGCCAGGCACACCGAGAGGAAACGTACCGCCGGCTTCAGGCCGAGTGGTTTCTCACACTGAACCGCCGCAAGGCCAGAGGAGAGGAAGAACCACTTCAGCCCCGGATGGAAAATAGACAATAGTTCTGTCATGCATGTAAGTGCGTAGGTAGGTCAAGGAAAGTGGGGAGCGACAAGATAGGTCAAGGAAAGTTCCCCCTGGCCATTTGTGGGGGATAGGGGGGAAGGGTGGCCAGATCCAGGTTGGGAAAATCCTGGAGATTGGGGGGTGCAGCCTGGGAAGGATGGGGGCCTCAGTGGGGCGCAGTGTCAGAGAGTCCCCCCTCCAAAGCAGCCTTTTTCTCCAGGGGAACCGATCTCTGTAGGCTGGAGATGAGCTGGAATTCCGGGGGATCCCCAGGCCCCACCCACCAGTTGGCGGGAGGAAACGGCTGCTTTGGAAGGTGGGCTCTACAGCATTGTACCCCACTGGGGTCCAGGGATGCCAGCCTCCAGGTGGGGCCTGGGGATCCCCCGGAATTCCAGCTCATCTCCAGACTGCAGAGATCAGTCCCCCTGGAGGAAAGGGCTGCTTTGGAGGGGGGACTCTGTGGCATTGTAGCCCACTGAGGTTTAAGGATGCCAGCCTCCAGGTGGGGCCTGGGGATCCCCCGGAATTCCAGCTCATCTCCAGACTGCAGAGATCAGTCCCCCTCTAGGAAAGGGCTGCTTTGGAGGGGGGACTCTGTGGCCTTGTGCCCCACTGAGGTTCAGGGATGCCAGCCTCCAGGTGGGGCCTGGGGATCCCCCAGAATTCCAGCTCATCTCCAGACTGCAGAGATCAGTTCCCCTGGAGGAAACAGCTGCTTTGGAGGGTGGACTCTGTGGTTATAATACCCTAAATCCTGTGCTCCCAAAATTTCACAACCCGGAGCCGACATCCCTGAAATTCAAAAGGAAATCCCCCTTCGGTGTCCTAATCTGCGTTTGCCCTTGACTGCTGTCAGCAGGAGGACGTCATTTCCTAGCACAGAATGCAAGAAACGCAAGGCCGACCAGAGGGGATAATCCATGCAGGTGCCTTGAGTCCCCGTTTCCCCATCTGGAACAGGAAAGAGATCCCATTAGACGCTGTCAACACTGCAGCCTTGAAACGGAGACCAGCAGAACACAAGCTCAGTGAACAGATAATGAATTTAGAAATCTAATAAGCAGAAGGAGTGAGAAATGTCTCTTGCTATATGTTATGTGTTGTTGGAGGTAGTTATGTGTTGTTTGTATGTATGTCTGTAGTATATAATTGAATTTTTTAAATAAAAGTGTACCCTTGGGTACTTTAAAAAGAAGAAGGAAAGATCCCATTAGACGCTGTCAACACCGCAGCCTTGAAACGGAGACCAGCAGAATACACTGCCGTTTCTCGGGTCAAAGAAATTTCCTGCCCTCCCTGGCTCGTAGCTCCTCTCTGGCCCGCTCTGACGGCCGGCCTCCAAAGAGCTCTTCCTAAACACGAAGAAGTTTGCATAGCTCTCGTATCTGACCAGAGTTCCCTCTAAGCTGAGTTAGTGTGAGCTAGCTCACAGTTTTTTGGCCTCCGGCTCACACATTTTTGTCTTAGCTCAGGAAGGAGGGCTCCAGAGCAAACTAATTTATGCAGCAGCCTATTTGCTTGCTCACAACTTTAATGGCAGTAGCTCACAAAGTAAAGTTTTTGTTCACAAGACTCCACAGCTTAGAGGGAACATTGCTGACCACAGAGATTATACAGGCGTCGTCAAAACCCCTGGGAGACGGAACATGGCTGTTGGTAGAGGCCACTTCTGCGTTTGTCACCGTGGCTTTTGGGGAAAGTGCCGCAGGGATCAGGGGAGTTCCCGCTGGGGTGGCAAATCTGTGTTATGTCCGATCACTCCTTACATTTTGGAACTCCCCCTCAGGAGCTGTGAGCCGCTGCTTCCTTAAAGGAGATCTGGATTTCCGGGAAGGCCTCTGACTGAGTTAGATCGATTTGTAAGGTTGCCAGCCTCCAGGAAATGGCTGGAGACCTGCTGGGATGAGAACTGATCTCCAGGCAAAAAAAAATCAGTCCACACGGAGGAAATGGCCGCTTTGGAAGGGGGAGCCGGTTCGGTGCCGTGGTTAGGAGCGCGGACTCTAATCTGGGAGAACCGGGTTTGATTCTCCACTCTTCCTCCACATGCAGCTGCTGGTGTGACCTTGGGTCAGTCACAAGTTATCTCAGAGCTGTTCTCTCAAGGGCAGTCCTCCAGAGAGCTCTCTCAGCCCCGCCTACCTCACAGGGTGTCCGTTGAGGGGAGGGGAAGGGAAAGGAGATTGTGAGCCGCTCTGAGGCGGGGCATAAATACAGTCTCCTCCTCCTCTTCCCTCTTCTTCTCCTTCTCCTCTCCTCCCCCCCCCTTTTCTTCTCCTTCTGAGGTGGAAGAAGCAGCAGAAGACAGCTAGTCCCACTGCAGGCCTGATAGAAGCCCTCCGGGGGGCCTGATCCGGCCCCCAGGCCGCATGTTTGACACCCCTGCCCTACGGGGTTGCCATAAGCTGTGACTTTGATGGCCCTTTCCACCAGCTCCTTCAGGCCGAGCATCAGAAGGTGACAGTCCCGGAGAAAACTCCCTGAAGTACCCAAATACCAGCGCAGAGAGCAGCAAACCGATGGCTTCCCGTCACATGCTAGCGAAGGAGGGGGAAGAGACGATGAATATGACTCATGACCCCGCATGACTCAGCTTTTCACTTCTTTGAATCACAAAGGGGAACAAGGCCTACCAGTTGGGGGCATCGTTGGACTTAATGCCCTTTTTCTTCTTCAATCATGCGGCTTTTCAGAGTGACAATACTAATCCCTTCCCACACTCTCACCCCGGCAGGACTGGAGAACAAACCCTTTAAGAAATCCTGGCGAACTCTGGGAAGAAACTGTGCTCACGATTCATTCAGATGGTTAGACGGTGTTATCGAGGCAACGGAACATGGAATCGAGCAAACTCCGGAGCACGACGGAAGACAGGACAAGAGACAAGACTTCGGCTGCGGTCACACACACTCAATAGCCCGCTTTCGATCCACCTTCAGTGCCCTCAGTTGGAAAGTGTACTGAAAGTGGATCGAAAGTGGGTTATGTGACCGGAGCCTTCTTCTACTTGTTGTTGTTCAGTCGCACAGTCGAGTCCGACTCTTTGCGACCCCATGGACCACATCACGCCAGGCCCTCCTGTCTTCCGTCGTGCTCCGGAGTTTGCTCAATTCCATGTATGTTGCCTCGATAACACCGTCTGACCATCTCATCCTTTGCCGTCCCTGTCTTCTTTGACCTTCAGTCTTTCCCAGCATCAGGGTCTTCTTCTCCAGCGAGTGCTCCCTTCTCATTGGGTGGCCGGAATCTTTGAGCTTCAGCTTCAGTCTCTGGCCTTCCAGGGAACAGTCAGGGTTGATTCCCTTTAGGATTGACTGATTTGATCTCCTTGCAGTCCAAGGGGCTCTCAAGAGTCTTCTCCAACACCATAATTCGAAAGCATCTATTCTTCGGCGCTCGGACTTCCTTATGGTCCAACTCTCGCAGCCATACAGAACTACTGGGAATACCATCGCATGTGGACATTTGTTGGCAGGGTGATGTCTTTACTTTTTATTAGGCTGTCTAGGTTCTTCTGCTAGGCAGGATAGAAGCAAGCGTCTAGCCCCCGTTGTGGCAAGGAAAGTTGAAAACCAAGCGGCTGGGGTTGCCAACATCCAGGTGGGCAGTAAACACGGCAAAGTTAGACAAATGTAAAGGAATACCGTGTTAGAACAAAAGACACTCTACTAATATGCACTTGTTTCTTCATATATTGATTTAAATACAATAGAGACCCTAGTGTATCTTATACATATTCATTCAGGGCTCTTTTTGTAGAAAAAGCCCAGCAGGAACTCATTAGCATAATAGGCCACACCCAACAGCAGGAACTCATTAGCATATTAGGCCACACCCCTGACAGCACAGCTTATTAGCCCGTTAGGCCGCACCCCCATGTTTCCAGAAGTATGCTCATCCAGCCACACCCACCTTTTGCTTCTTATTCTGTTTACCTTGTTTGTTGTCAAAACGCAGGGCTTTTTTGTAGCAGGAACCCTTTGCATGTTAGGCCACACACCCCTAATGGAGCCAATCCTAATGAGTTTCTGCTGTTGGGTGTGGCCTATTATGCTAATGAGTTTCTGCTGGGCGTGGCCAACTTGGGAGCCAGCCGGAACTCCATTCCTGTGCGTTCCTGCCCAAAAATAGCCCTGGTGTTTGGTGTCCATGATGAAAGGCGCCGTGAGGCTCAAACCATCACTAACTTGGCAAGTTGGATCCAGGTGGTCGGCCATGTTGGTCTGAAGCTGTAGAACAAATTTAGAGTCCAGTCAGGCACCTTTAAGACCAACACAGGTTTATTCAAGGTATGAGCTTTTGTGGCCAACTTGGGAGCCAGCCGGAACTCCGTCCCTGTGCGTTCCTGCCCAAGAATAGCCCTGTATCTACTAATAGAAAAGTCCACCGCTACAGAGACCTATTCCGATGCCGTAGACTCTCTTGTTCCTGATAAGAGACTGATGGAGGTTGCAAGAGTCGTAAATGATGAGAGCAGGCTGTTATGTTTTCCACAAAAAGCGATTCAGCAAGCATCAAACCAAGCAACACGCCTCCAAGGCAAAAATTGTGTGTTTCGACAGATTCTTCTTCAGGCAGACATCTTTTTCCTGGAACTGAATTACAAATACAATATAGCATGGAGAACCGGAGAAGCCTTCTATAGAATTGCTGACTTGTGCACTGTAGCATTGTGAGCTTTGGACGAGTAAAGCAAGCTAGCTCTTTCTTTTCTTCCTGGTTACTATGTAAAGTATATTGTGCTATATTGTATTTGTAACTCAGTTCGAGCATTATGTCCAGATCATGGGCGGTGGTCGTTCCGCTCTATTCTACTATGGTTAGGCCTCACCTGGAGTACTGTGTCCAGTTTTGGGCACAGAACCTAAAAAGGTTAGTCAAGAATGGAAGAGGGCCAACTCTAAAAATCTAATTATGAAACATACAAAAATATACATGTATTACCGTTCTTGAATGCATGTACTTCGTTGTTGGCTGTGGGTTCTGACAGGGACAGGATTGCAGTCTTCAAGTATTCGAAGGGCTGTCATGTAGAAGATGGAGTGGATCTATTCTCTCTTGCTCCGGATTGCTAGATCTAACGGGTGGAAATCACAAGGGAGTCGATACCGGCTAAATATCAGCAGAAACTTCCTAACTGTAAGGGTGGTTGAGGAGTGGAACAGACTGCCTCGGGAGGTGGTGGGTGCTCCTTTGCTGGCTGGGCGACCATCTTCCGGGTATGTTGTAGGGCCATCTTTCACCTCTGTGCCTGCAGAGTGCAGGGGGTTGGACTAGATGACCTGCGAGGTCCCTTCCACCACTAACATTCTATGATTCTATGATACTATGACTCTCCCTGGTGCCTGATTACTCCAGTTCTAAAGTGGAGTGAGACAGGCTGCCCACTACGGGCCCATGGGAGGCAGACGTCGTCGTCGGATCAAACCCTTTAAATCAACGCAGGTCACACTGTTATGTCGTGACTGACTGCCCATGTGACCACAGCCTTAGAGGAGGGCAGGGAGCTGATTCTGTTGGGATCTTAGGACAAACTATTTTACAGTTGAGAGTTGTGTGACAGTGGAATCGGCTGCCTGGGGAGGTGGTGAGCTCCCCCTCCCTGACAGTCTTCAAGCAGCATCTGGACAAACCCTTGTCAGCAGGGGTCATTTCCTGCAGGAGCGCACAGGAGCGGAGCTCCGGCAGTAAAGAGCCCAGGGGGCGAGGACATGCAACAAGCCCCACCCCCTGCTCCCAGCAGCCCCAGGCTACGAGGAGCAAGAAGCAGCCCTCCTTCTTTCCTTCTCTCCTTCTTTCCCCTTCTCTCCTTCTTTCCTTCTCTCCCTCTTTCTTTCCCTCTTTAAGTTTTATTCAGGTACAAGCTCTCCCTCCTCTGCAAGGACAGATCTGCACACACACACCCCCCCCACAGCTAGCAATCCAAAACAGTCCAGTGGCACCTTTAAGACCAAGTTTTATTCAGGTACAAGCTCTCCCTCCTCTGTGAGGGCAGATCTGCACATTGCCCCCCCCCCCAAAAGCTACCAATCCAAAACGGTCCAGTGGAGCCTGAGTGGTGTGTGTTGCCTTCTGACGCACTTCCGGTGATGTCGGGGTGTGTGGCATATGCAAATAAGTTATGCTAATGAGTCATGCTAATGAGCTCCTGCACCTCTTTTTCTACGAAATGATGCTCTAGGCCGATCCTGCATTGAGCAAGGGGTTGGACTAGATGTCCTCCATGGGCCCTTTCAATTCTGTGATGCCATGACTCTAATTTCAAAAATGCAGCAATGAGAACATACTCCGTTCCCATCGTCCACCCCACACAACCCCGGGGATCTCCTCTTGCGCAGAGCAAGTCGCAGAATCAAACAGGAGCTCGGTAGCACCTTAAAGAGTTAACAGAGTTTCTTCCAGCAGATGTTTGGTGACTCGGAGCGCCCATCCTCCAAGACAAGGCCGCGCCCAGCTGTTGATACATTTTTGATATCAGTCCTGCCCTTCTGTCTGCCAACAGTCGGGTGAAGTCCAGGGCAAGATTCAAATGAAACAAATGTCAAGGTTGCGATGCCCTCTAGCAGGGCTCCTTTTTGTAGCAGGGACTCCTCTGCATATTAGACGACACACCCCTACTGTAGCCAATCCTCCAAGAGCTTACAGCAGCCCCTGTAAGAAGAGCTCTGTAAGCTCTTGGAGGATGGGCTACATTGGGGGGGGTGTCGCCTGATATGCAAAGGAGTTCCTGCTACACAAAGAGCCCGACCTCTAGTATTTACCAACAACTGCCTTGTATTTCAGGGACCCTCATAATCTGAATCCCCAGACTGTAGTGTACATCCAGCAGGGTGAAGGTAAGGATACCAACCTCCAGGTGGGGCCCGGAGACCTCCTACCCCTACAACTGGTCTCCAGATGACGGAGTTCAGTTCCCCTGGAGGAAACGGCTGTATAGGGTCCCAGAACTGTGGCTTGCCCAAGGTCATCCAGCAGGTGCGAGTGGAGGAGTGGGGAATCAAACCCGGCTCTCCCAGATTAGAGTCCGGGCTGTTTTGTTCTTAGTCCCTTTCCTAATAATCCCAAACACAGAGTTTGCCTTTTTTCACCGCTGCAGCCACACGTTGACACTTTCATTGAGGTATCTGCTACGACCCCAAGATCTTTTCCCAGGGGTCGTTTTGTAGAAAAAGAGCTAGGGGAACTCATTAGCATAACTCATTAGCATATGCCACACCCCCTGACATCACCGGAAGTGTGTCATAAGGCCACACACCCCGCCCCCAACGGTCCCGGCTGCCGCCGCTGGCCTTGCAGCTCCACTGCCGAGCCCCATGAGGGTCCCGGCGGTGGACCTGCAAGGCCAGCAGGAGTGCAAGGAAGCCCCGCAAAGGCCCTCCCTGGCCCCAGGCAGGCAGGGGTGGGGAGAGGCAGGGAGGAAGCAACTTACCCTCCCTCTTCTCCTGCCTCCTCCTGGCTGAATGAGGGCCGGAAGCGGGGCGGGCGGAAGCGGGGGGCGGGGCTTCGTCATGTGCCCCGCCCCCGTACCTCACCCGGGGGAACTGCGATCCCCCGCAATCCCCCCCGAAATGACCTCTGTCTTTTCTCCTCTCCGTCTCAGCAAATCCGGACCCCATTAGCCTACACATGAAGTTGGGACACTCTCCCCGCCCACGGCACACCACTTTTCCAATGCAACTCGCTGTTATAAGGGGAAACATAATGCCCATAATCGCACTTGACAAGCGATATGCAGTTGTGAAATAGACTGACACATGTTCCCAGACTAAGCGCAAGATGACTAAACACCCCCCCACAAAACCCCTAATAAAAGCCTTAATTTCTTTTTAAAAGAGCTTGGCTTGCTTTCTTTCTTTCTGCATTTTTGGCAACGACATAATTGCAGTCTGCAAATCCTTTAATATGCCTCCAAATCGCTCTCCTCCTTGAAGAGGAGAGAAAATCCGGCTTTGACAGTTTTAAATGCAAACGGAGATTCCCACCTGTGATGCGTCAAGGAGAGGGTGCTATAGGGTGGGGAATTCCCGGAGATCTGGGGGCGGGAACTGGGGAGGGAGGGTTTGGACAGGGACCACGGCAGGCCCGTAGTGCCACTGCTGGGGAAGAAGGTGATTGGCTGCTACTGTAGCTGGCATCCTGGGCAATGCTGGGGCATGTGGATGGGCACGGTCCTGTGAGGCAGCATCTAGTGGGGGGGGTCCCCAACGGGGTGCCTGTGGGCCCGCCGATGCCTTTCCTGGCACCCACCGAGTGTTTTGAGAAAGTGGGTGGGGCCAAGTGGGGCGTCTGCCCAGCAAGGCTTCTGATTGGCTGCTGGAGATTTGATTGGCTGTGCGGATCTCTAAAAAATTTCCTTTGGCAGCGCCAGCCCCCACAGCACAAGCATCTTCCCTGTGTGACTGGAAGTAAACGGCGGCAGCCATTTTGCGATGGGCTTGGCCTCTTGAGGCGGCCATTTTGCAGTGGCCATTTTGCGGTGGCCATTTTGCGACTCTGCCCACCACGTGGTGTCAGGATTTCAAAGCAGTCTTCACGGATCTTCACAGTATGGTTGATTGTAAACTGGGGCAGCCGTTTTGTCGCCGGCTCCACCTCATGAGGCAGCCATTTTGTGGCAGCCATTTTGTGGCTCTGCCCACCATACCGTGTCAGAATCCCAAAGGTACCCACAGGGTGAAAAAGTTGGGGACCCCTGACATCGCCCCTTCTGTTCTATGGGCTAACTGTGGTTTTGGCTGGCATAGCTTTCCGACTGTTCTGGGCGGCATTCCAAAAAAATTAGAGAGCCAACCAACTCCCACCCTTTCCCTCCCCGCCAGCATAGGGGTTATGCAAGCAGGATTCTGTGGCATTGCCCCACCACAACCCAGCCACAGAACCACAAACCAAAATTTAGCCATAACCCAGGGGTCATTTCCTGCGGGAGTGCACAGGAGCGGAGCTCCGGCAGTAAAGAGCCCAGGGGGTGGGCACATGCAACAAGCCCCACCCCCTGCTCCCAGCAGCCCTCAGTCAGAGCAAGAAGCAGCCAGGTAAGTTGCAGAGCTCCCCCCTCCCGGCCCCCCGGTCCAAAACAGTCCAGTGGCACCTTTAAGACCAAGTTTTATTCAGGTACAAGCTCT
>NW_015160931.1:81463-89539 GCF_001447785.1 Gekko japonicus
AGGAAGAAAGGAAGAAAGGAAGAAAGGAAGAAAGGAAGAAAGGAAGAAAGGAAGAAAGGAAGAAAGGAAGAAAGGAAGAAAGGAAGAAAGGCAGGCAGGCAGGCAGGCAGGCAGGCAGGGAGGCAGGCAGGAAGGAAGGAAGGAAGGAAGGAAGGAAGGAAGGGATTTATACCCCGCCCTTCACTACCCAAAGGAGTCTTAGAGCAGCTTACAAACGCCTTTCCCTTCCCCTCCCCACAACAGACACCGTGTGAGCAATGCTTCCTCTAAGTTGTGGAGTCTTGTGAGCAAAAATTCGAGTTTGTGAGCTGCTGGCATTAAAGTTGTGAGTGAGCGATTTGGCTGCTGCATAAATTAGTTTGCTCTGGAGCCATCCTTCCTGAGCTAAGACAAAAACGTGTGAGCCGGAGGCTAATAAACTGTGAGCTAGCTCACACTCACTCAGCTTAGAGGGAACACTGCCTGTGAGGTAGGCGGGGCTGAGAGAGCTCTGACAGAAACGGCTCTTTTCAAGGACAGCTCTTGTCAGAACTATGGCTTGCCGAAGGTCATCCAGCAGCTGCAAGCGGAGGAGTGGGGAATCAAACCGGGTTCACCCATATTAGAGTCCGTGCACTGAACCAGACTGGCTCCACACAGTAATGAACCAAATCCACACAGTAACTCTTCCCCGACCTCCTGGTCTTATCTTCAGATTACGAAACAGTGCTTCAGCCGCAATCATCTATGCTGTGAACGTTGTCACGTTTAAAAACGACTTGTCACTTTGAGCAAGGACAGACCACAAAAAGCGATTAAAACAGTCCTTTGGAGACCAGAAACAGGCCTGATGCAATGGCAGAGCTACTATTTGAACAGGCGGTCTGGACATACGTGTGGTTTGTTGCGTAGGTCACAAAGAAACTCTTGAGCGTGTGCATTTTTGGAAAGGAAAAAAAATTATGAAGGTCTCAGGCAAAGGTCTTTCCCATCACCTTCTACATGATCCTTTTAACTGGAGATGCCGTGGATTTAACCTGGGACCTTCTGCATGCCAAGCAGAGGGTCTGCCACTGAGCCAGGGTCTCAGGTCAAGGTCTTCCCCATCACCTCCTGCCTGGTCCTTTCAACTGGAGATGCCGGGGATTGGACCAGGGACCTTCTGCCTGCCAAGCAGAGGCTCTGCCACTGAGCCAGGGTCTCAGGTCAAAGTTTTTCCCATCACCTCCTGCCTGGTCCTTTAAACTGGAGATGCCGGGGATTGAACCTGGGACCTTCTGCATGCCAAGCAGAGGCTCTGCCACTGAGCCAGGGTCTCAGGTCAAGGTCTTTCTCTTCATCTCCTGCCTGGTCCTTTAAACTGGAGATGCCGGGGATTGAACCAGGGACCTTCTGCATGCCAAGCAGAGGCTCTGCCACTGAGCCAGGGTCTCAGGTCAAAGTTTTTCCCATCACCTCCTGCCTGGTCCTTTTACCTGGAGATGCCGGGGATTGAACCTGGGACCTTCTGCAGGCCAAGCAGAGGCTCTGCCACTGAGCCAGGGTCTCAGGTCAAGGTCCTCCCCATGACCTCCTGCCTGGTCCTTTTACCTGGAGATGCCGGGGATTGAACCTGGGGCCTTCTGCATGCCAAGCAGAGGCTCTGCCACTGAGCCAGGGTCTCAGGTCAAGGTCTTTCTCATCACCTCCTGCCTGGTCCTTTTTAACTGGAGATGCCAGGGATTGAACCTGGGACCTCCTGCATGCCAAGCTGATGCTCTGCCACTGAGCCACTGCTTGTCAGCAACCTGGACAAAAAAATGTCCTGACCCTTACCCAAAGGCTGGGTTGGTGGAAATGGGCAGTGGAAGCTTTTTGGTGGCAGGGGGATAAGGAATATCCCATTAAGCCTCTACTAAAGAGGCAGGACCTTTTTCTCCAGGCCGGTTGCCAACCGTAATAAAAACTGTAACAAAGGTCATATAATTGCATTATGCTTTTAATATATATATATATATATAGTTTCAGCCATTTAAGAGGGCAAACCTGAACAACTCTGTCCGTATTTTACGTGCTGTTGAGTCGCTGCCGATTTATGGCGACTCTATGAATTAATGGAGAAGACTCTTGAGATGTTCCCTCTAAGCTGTGGAGTCTTGTGAGCAGAAATTCTACTTTGTGAGCTACTGTCATTAAAGGTGTGAGCAAGCGATTTGGCTGCTGCATAAATTAGTTTGCTCTGGAGCCCCATCCTTCCTGAGCTGAGACAAAACTGTGTGAGCCGGAGGCTAAAAATCTGTGAGCTGGCTCACACTAACTCAGCTTAGAGGGAACACTGCTGAAGGTGAGAGTCCCTTGGACTGCAAGAAGATCAAATCAGTCCATCCTAAAAGAAATCAACCCTGACTGTTCCCTGGAAGGCCAGATACTGAAACTGAAGCTCAAATACTTTGGCCACCCAATGAGAAGGGAGCACTCCCTGGAGGAGAAGACCCTGATGCTGGGAAAGATTGAAGGTCAAAGAAGAAGGGGACGGCAAAGGATGAGATGGTTGGACGGTATTATCGAGGCAACAAACATGGAATTGAGCCAACTTCAGAGGACGGTGGAAGACAGAAAGGCCTGGCGGGATCTGGTCCATGGGGTCGCAAAGAGTCGGACTCGACTGTGCGACTGAACAACAACAAAAATGAATTAATGACTTCTGAAAGGACCTGTTGTTACAACAGTCTTGCTCTGGTCTTGCAAAGAGCGGTCGGTTGCTTCCTCGATGGAGTCCATCCATCTCCTCTTGGATCGTCCTCTTTTCCTGCTGCCTTCCATTTTTCCTAGCCTTACTGTCTTTTCCAGTGACTGTTGCCTTTTCACGATGTCCTCGAAGGACGATATCCTCAGTTTAGATTCCGGTGGGGCAGCCGTGTCTGTCTGAAGCAGGAGAACAAAATTTGAGTCCAGGGGCATCCCGAAGACCAGCAAAGTTTAATTCTGGGGATAAGCTTTCGTGTGCATTTTCGCTTTCTAGGGAGAGTTCAGGCTTCACTTGATCCAGAAGCCACTGATTTGTCTTCTTGGCGATTCACGAGATGTGTAAACCTCTCCCCCAACCAGGGGTCATTTCCTGCAGAAGCACACAGGAGTGGAGTTCCGGCAGTAAAGAGCCCAGGGGGCGGGCACATGTAACAAGCCCCGCCCCCTGCTCCCAGCATCCCTCAGTCAGAGCAAGAAGCAGCCAGGTAAGCTGCAGAGCCCCTCCCTGGCCCCTGGCCCAAACCAGTCCAGTGGCACCTATAAGACCAAGTTTTCTTCAGGTACAAGCTCTCCCTCCTCATTGTTTTCGCACTTCTTCATTTTTGAATTTACTGGGAGGGGGCTCAGAGATGGAAGAAGGAAGAAGGGATAGGATTCATACCCTGCCCTTCACTTGGAGTCTCAGAGCGGCTTACAAGCTCCTTTCCCTTCCCCTCCCCACAACAGACACCCTGTGAGGCAGATGGGGCTGAGAGAGCTCTGACAGAAACAGCCCTTTTTCTAGGACAGCTCTGACAGAACTTTGGCTTGCTGAAGGTCATCCAGCAGCTGCAAGTGGAGGAGTGGGGAATCAAACCCGGTTCTCCCAGATTAGAGTCAACGCACTGAACCACTACACCAAACTGGCCCGGGCCTCTCTTAACCTCTGTGAGGGCCTGCCTGTCGGTTTCTTCATTCTCTAACTTTCACACCGTAATGGGGGATACTATGGTATGATAATAATCATATGGCAGTGGGTGTCGTATTGCCAAAGATTGTCTGGCAGCCTGAAACTCTAGGTCTTTTTGCAGCGAGCTGGGTTTGTTAGTTTGTTTATTTGGCTGAGAGAACTGTGACTGACCTGAGGTCACCCAGCTGGCTTCAAGTGGAGGAGCGTGGTATTGAACCCGGCTCCCAAGGTTCGAGTCTGTCGCTCTCAACTACTGCACCCGGCTGGCTCACAAAGTCCCATTATATTCAATGAGCTTACTCCTAGGAAAGTGTTCGTAGGACAGCCATAGTTTCCTATGGCTGAGAGCCAGTTTGGTGTAGTGGTTAAGTGCGCGGACTCTAACCTGGGAGAACCGGGTTTGATTCCCCACTCCTCCACATGCAGCTGCTGGTGTGAGCTTGGGTCAGTCACAAGCTCTGGCACAGCTGTCCTTGAAAAAGAGCCGTTTGTGTCAGAGTTCTCTCAGCCCCACCCACCTCACAGGGTGTCTGTTGTGGGGAGGGGAAGGGAAAGGAGTTTGTGAGCCGCTCTGAGACTCCAAGTGAAGGGCGGGGTATAAATCCAATCTCTTCTTCTTCTTCTTCTTCTTCCTAATTGGGAGGGGCAATCGGTCCCTGACTCGCTTCCGAAACTGATGAGAAATTCAAAGGGGGGGGGATGACGGCTGACAGCTCACCCACCCACCCACCGCCGCCCCCGAGAACTCTTGCGCCACCTAACACAGCGGCAGACAGGATGGACTGAAAGTGCCAGAAGTAGATTTTGACTCATCATGAGGAAGAAATGCCTAGGAAAGGGAAGGAGGGAGGGAAAGGAGCCCGTCCCATCTTGTGCTGCTAGTCTGCGTTTATTCGCTCGACATAGGGTTGCCAGCTCCAGACTGGAATATACCTGGAGATTGGGGGGGGTGGAGCCTCAGGGGGCCAGATTTGGGGCATAATGCCAGAGAGGCCCCCCTTCCAAAGCAGCCGTTTCCTCCAGGTGAACTGATCTCAATAGCACTCAAGACTTCTGTCTCCTTATACAGTTCTAATTACAATGATAAAGTATTTCTTTATATATTTATTTATTTATTTTTATATTCCGATTTCTATCCCGCCCTTCCCCGCCAGAGCGGACTCAGGGCGCTTCACACAAAATAAAATACAGATCAACAATCAAATCATTAAAACAGTTCGTTGAAACAATACAAGATTACATATTAAGTGCTAGCGGATGTTATTCCAATATCACAATGGTGGTGCTGCGTGAGTGTTCATTTCCAACACTGATCTTCCTCGACGCGCCACAGCCTGTTGATAAGTCACCAGGAGCCAGGCTCTACGGTTGTTACTAGCAGGGGTCATTTCCTGCAGGAGCGCACAGGAGCGGAGCTCCGGCAGTAAAGAGCCCAGGGGGCGGGCACATGCAACAAGCCCCGCCCCCTGCTCCCAGCAGCCCTCAGTCAGAGCAAGAAGCAGCCAGGGAAGCTGCAGAGCCCCCCCCCCCAGTTCCCCAGTCCAAAACAGTCCAGTGGCACCTTTAAGACCAAGTTTTATTCAGGCACAAGCTCTCCCTCCTCTGCGAGGACAGATCTGCGTGTCCGCCCACCCAATAGCTAGCAGTCCAAAACAGTCCAGTGGAGCCTGAGCGGTGGGTGTTGCCTTCTGACACACTTCCGGTGATGTCAAGGGGTGTGGCATATGCAAATAAGTTATGCTAATGAGTTATGCTAATGAGCTCCTGCACCTCTTTTTCTACGAAATGACCCCTGGCTAGTGATGGTAACTAGTGATGGTGGCAGCTCCTAATCAAAAGCCTGGTGGAAGAGCTCCATCTTGCAGGCCCTGCGGAACTGTAAGAGGTCCTGCAGGGCCCTGATCTCCTCCGGGAGCTCGTTCTAACAGGTAGGGGCCGCCACCGTGAAAGCCCTGGCCCTAGTTACAGCCAGCCTGGCATCCTTAGGGCCTGGGAGGGCCAATTGATTTTGATTCCCTGACCGTAGTGCCAGGGGTCGTTTCGTAGAAAAAGAGCTAGGGGAACTCATTAGCATAACCCATTAGCATATGCCACACCCCATGAGGGGCCTGGCGGTGGACCTGCAAGGCCGGCGGGAGTGCAAGGAAGCCCCGCGAAGGCCCTCCCTGGCCCCAGGCAGGCAGGGGTGGGGAGAGGCAGGGAGGACGCAACTCCTGGCCCCTCTTCTCCTGCCTCCTCCTGGCTGAATGAGGGCCGGAAGCGGGGCAGCCGGAAGCAGGGGGCGGGGCTTTGTCATGTGCCCTGGGAACTGCGATCCCCCGCGATCCCCCCCGAAATGACCTCTGCGTAGTGCTCTCTGGGGTATATATGGGGAAAGGCAGACTCTCAGGTAAGTCAGACCGCGGCCAACAATACACAATAATGGTTTTGCCACCGGGCATAAATAATATCCACATCAGTTGAATAGTGACCTAATAGTCCTTGAACGTACAAGTCTCTCTTTAGAATGGTGCAGCCACCAGCTCGCGATGCAGAGAGGTGTTTCAGATACAAAACAGACGGCACGGGCTCAGGAATTGCCACAGCGCGAACCGAAGGAGTGGCAACGGCACGCCTAGGTTGCTTCGCCGTTTCTTAAGGCTTCATCAGGCCGCTTTCCTCAGTGAGGGAGCCCACCAAGCTCGGGTAAGATTCAAAATGACGCGTCGCCTACAAATATATTCCAAACAGCTTTGAGGGCCAGGAATAAAACGTGCTAATCGATTAGAGGATGGTGCAGGAAAGGGATCAGCGTCGTGGTGTTGCCACCGCTTCTCTGGTCACATGACTCTGCATGTTTTTCAGCGTCTTTAAAAACCTGTGGCGCCTGTTTGACCAAAGATGACAAAACAACAGGAAGCCTCTGCCACAAAGCCTTTGGTGGAAGTGATCTGGGCGACACTTTCTTTTTGAAACTGCTGAGAGTCTCAGAGAGTTCACCCTGCAGAGGGACACGCAAACATTTCTTTTGAGCCACAGGGGGTCGAACAGGTTTGGCTGGTTTTTGACAACCTGCTAGGGGAGCAGGATGAACAGCAATAAAACCCCAGAGAGCCTCTATTAGGGTTGCCAACTCTGGCTTGGGAAATTCCTGGAGATTTGGGGGTGGAGCTTGGGGGGGGGACGAGGAGGGGGAAGCTCAACAGAGTATAACCCTATGCAATCCACTCTCCCCTTGGAGAAAATGATCCTGGAGAGGGATGTACTAAAACAAAAGCAAATGAATAGGGGGGCTGTCATTCCACTCTGGGACCTGTCATTCCAGTCCCTCAACACTGATTCCATTCCTAGGGACCGTCATTCCACTAGCAGGGCTGTCATGATCTGTGTAGGACTTGGAGACTCTGGGGCCTGGTGCAGCCTGGTCCCAGGAGAGACCTGCATGGCAGTGGAAAGCAGACGCAGCCTACAATCCCCATAAGGCTTAGCGACGGTTGTAGCCAATTGGTGTCCAGGGATTCTTTGAGGCGATTGTCACATACTTTGTGGGCTGTGGGAAACGGTGTTCTTTCCTCTCACGGAGCTAAACTGAAGGGGACGGTGTTCTTTTGCTCTTCTGTGGTCTGGTCTCACAGAGGGGACAGTCTGGTCTGAGGAGAAAGATCCCTCACTTGGCTTGGAGTGAGTGCAGGGAGGAGGCCAGGTATGGGAGGGCTGTGGTCCATGAAATAGTGGCTAGTTAAGTGCAATAGGTAGTCACGTTAGATTCGTTTATTTTGCCTGTTATATCTTTTAAAGCACCTTGTCTTGTATTCCTTGCCCCAGTACTGTGTTAATAAACCATTTGTTTAAGTGTTCTCTGCCTGGTCATCATGCCTATATTTCTCGGCTTAAAAGGGGGCATTTTGGTTGGGCTTGGGTGCAGATCAGCTCTGTCTCTCTCTCTCTCTGTACCACAACTGTCCCTGTTCATCTCCCTGTTCTTCTGACAGGCTGTCTCTCAGCAGCATTTTTATTAACCGAAAGAAAAGTAAGCTCATTCATTCGTACATTTGTTACAACAGAGCAAAAGATTTTGTAAGCTAGAAAAATACAGTGTAGTTCACAGAATGTTCCTTTACAGGCAAGATAATCTTTGAATGTTGCAAAAGTTATTCGCTCTCAGCAATTCATTGTGTTCTAAGAGGAATTTAGCAGTCTCGTGCAAACTCAGAAAACCTTGTTTCCTGCTTGCCAATTCTCCCGGCAGAATGTCTCTGTGGGAATGTAAACTGTGAGCTAGGAAGCCTGAACTTTGACCTCGGGCTTTCCTCTAAGGTTTTCTGTTCAGACCTACACTTGGGAGGGTACTCTGGGACTTCTCAAGGGACCCGAAGTCCAGGGTGGTGGCAGCTGGAGGTGGTGACCGCCTGGGGGTCACGACAAGGGCTGCCGTTCCAGCC
>NW_015160931.1:96498-102299 GCF_001447785.1 Gekko japonicus
CCTCCGGAGGGCCAAGAACAGGGCAGAGGGGCTGAGGCCTTCCCCAGTTGTTGCCTCCTGGCTCTGGGATTCAGAGGATTAGTGCCTCTGAATGTGGAGGTTCCCCTCAGTCGCCATGGCTAGTAGCCATTGATAGACTGATCCTCCGTGAATCCATCTAACCCCCTTTCCAAGCTGTCTATTGCTGTGGCCATCACGACGTCCCGTGGCAGCGAACTCCACATTAGAATCACCAGAAGCATTTTTTCTGAGTTCTCTGATATGGAGAACTGAGAGAAGTGTTTTTGGATCCCAGAGCAGCGTTTTTAGCCTCCTTGAGCTCTGTAAGGAGGAAAGCCACATATGCGTAGAACCTTTTGGTGTTCTTCAGCAGCCAGAGAAGTGCCCTCTGCACATGCTCGGGTGTGCTTTTGGTAATTCCCAGGTGAAGCCCTGGCACAGTCGGCAAACGCTGGGGATTGAGCCGTTCAGTGGTCGTGCTGCAATTTCTGCCTCCTCCCAGAAAAAGGAGGAAGAGATTCTTTCTTTGGGGGAAAAAATCATCTGATTCCTGGTACTGCCACCTCTGGCTCTGTTGCCACTTGCTGACGGCTGTCGGGGTTTGCCCAGTGGAGCTATGCCTGGGCAGGGTAAGTGTGGTGTAGAAGCCGCACGTGGGCGGGGAAGCATAGCTCAGTAGGCAGACCTGTGCTTGCACATGGAAGCTTACACCCAGAATTAAACTTTCTTGGTCTTAAAGGTGCCAGTGGACTCAAACTTTGTTCAATAGTACTGAGTACTTTTTTGCAAGGGGGGAAATTCCAAATTCGGCCCCCCGCCATACAAGGAGATCAGGTGGGAGGACTGGGAAACACCCCTGCCCAAAACCCCTGAGAGTCCCTGAAATTAGCGTGTGACCTGATGCTGATGATGTGTGTTTGTGCAGGAGCTCATTAGCATAACTCATTAGCATAACTTATTTGCACATGCCACACCCCCTGACATCACCGGAAGTGTGTCAGAAGGCAACACCCACTGCAACTGACCTGGCTGTTTCTTGCTCCTCATGGCCCGGGGCTGCTGGGAGCAGGATAAATAGGTACCACTTCAATGCGAAGGCAACAGCGCTCTGTGCGCCTCGGCATTTAGTCATGCCGGCCACATGATCACAGAAAAGTCTTTGGAAAGCGCTGGCTCTTTGGCTTGGAAACTGAGATGAACAACGCCCCCTGGAGTCGAATTTGACTAGTTTTCGAGCAAGGGGAACCTTTACCTCTACCTTACAAACATCCTACCCTATCTGAAGATTGAGCAGTGACTCACCAAAGCTTATCCCCAGCCACAAATTTTGTTTGTTAAGACGCTGAACTGCAGACCGGAAGGTCTGTCGTTCGGCAGTTCGAGACCCGAGCGCCACATGACGGAGTGAGCTCCCATCTCTGGCCCCAGCTCCTGCCAACCTAGCAGTTTGAAAGCAAGAAATTGCCAGTAGATAAATAGGTAACACTTCAATGCGAAGGCAACAGTGCTCCGTGCGCCTCGGCATTTAGTCATGATCACAGAAAAGTCTTTGGAAAGCGCTGGCTCTTTGGCTTGGAAACTGAGATGAACAACGCCCCCTGGAGTCGAATTTGACTAGTTTTCGAGCAAGGGGAACCTTTACCTCTACCTTACAAACATCCTACCCTATCTGAAGAAGTGAGCAGTGATTTACAAAAGCTCCTGCGCTGCCACAAATTTTGTTAAGTCTTTAAGGAGTCGCTGGACTCTTGCTCTTTTCTACTGCAACGGACAGACTGACACGGCTACCCATCTTGCTCTGTCTGAAGAAGTGAGCCGTGACTCTCAAAAGCTCTGACCCCGCCACAAATTTTTTTTGTCGTCTTGAAGGTGCTCCTGGACTCTGGCTCTTTTCTCCTGCTACAGACAGACGAACAGGGCCGCCCATCCTGATCTGTCCTACCCTGAACAGAATTGCTCCGGTCTTGCAAGCTGAAGGCCGTGGCTTCTTTCTTGAGTCACGGACTAAAAATAAAAACAGCAAACTCAGCCTAGCTAGCTGTTTATAAATAAATTAAAGCGATCGGTTTTCAAGCCACGATTCTTTCAGTTTGGGAGAGACAGCAGGGGTAGTCCTGCAATCCTGCTAGGTGTTATGCTAGGTCAGTGCCTTGGGCCGATCTGTGCCCGGAAAGGGGGTGTTTTTCGTTTCACACGGAGTAAGGCATGGCAGAAGATTTGTAGGAAACTTAGGAAGCAATCATAAATGTAATGTATTCAATAGCTGCCATTGAATGCACAACTGTATGCGAACAACATAATTGAAATGCTATGTTAAGCTTCATCCTGGGCTAGAATCCAAATACATCCAATCACATTGCTAGCCCAGGAAGCACCTAACCAATCACTATCAGCAAGCTCCCTGAGCGGGAACGTCCGTGATTGGTCCTTATGCACACAACCTTATTGGTTGGTAATTGTACAGTAGGCGTGGCTACATTAGGCGGGAGAGTTTAAAAGCAGGACAGCTGCAATGTAAAAGCTGTTCTGGCTATCAGATGTTGATCCGTGTTGGAGTTGTGTTTGAGTTGCGGAACAAAGCTGAATCTTTGCTGAATCACTCTCCGACTCCTTTGTTAAGTGAGCGACTTAACAATAAACAGGGTCTGCTCTGCACTCAATCCCTGTCTGTTCCACTGGGGTTTAATTCCAGGAAATTGCCTTTAGGATTGCGGTTTTAGGGACCCGAAAAGGCAACAGCTATACAAAGGGGAACAGGAAGCAACAGTCTCTCCCCGAGACAAAACTGATTTCAAACCTGTCTCGAGCCGATGCTCTTCTCTTTCTTCACCCTTTCCTTCTTAAAAATGTTTCCCCACCTCGTGGAGTCCGCCAGAATTTCACGATCTTCACAGTTTGATATCCCTTTACGGCTCGTATAAAAATTCAGTTCTGAAAGGGTTTTTTTGGTTTCGTTTTGTTATATTAAGGTGGGTCGCCATGTTGGTCCGAAGCAAGAGTTTGAATGCAGTGGCACCTTTAAGACCAACAAAGTTTGATTTTGGGTATGCGCGTGCGCACGCAAGCCGATACCCAGAATTAAACTGTCTTAAGGGTGGCGCTGGACTCAAACCTTGGTTCTCTTTGTTGTTGTTAGTCAGTGATGTTTCAGAGGGTGGATTCCATGGCATTGCATCCCTCTATATTACATTCCTCCACCGGAATCTCACTGTTTAAGATTCCCTTTCATGGGTGAACTTTTTCAATGCAAACGGAGATATTTTTTGGTTTGTAAATGATGGTTGTTAGAGAAGTTCCGGCAGTAAAGAGCCCAGGGGGCAGGCACATGCAACAAGCCCCACCCCCTGCTCCCAGCAGCCCTCAGTCAGAGCAAGAAGCAGCCAGGTGGGTTACAGAGCCCCCCCCGGCCCCAAACAGTCCAGTGGCACCTTTAAGACCAAGTTTTATTCAGGTACAAGCTCTCCCTCCTCTGTGAGGACAGATCTGCACGTTCCCCCCACCCCCCAATAGCTAGCAGTCCAAAACAGTCCAGTGGAGCCTGAGCGGTGGGTGTTGCCTTCTGACACACTTCCGGTGATGTCAGGGGGTGTGGCATATGCAAATAGCTTATGCTAATGAGTCATGCTAATGAGGTCCTGCACCTCTTTTTCTACGAAATGACCCCTGGTTACTAGTGATGGTAACTAGAGGTACAAGCTCTCCCTCCTCTGCAAGGACAGATCTGCACGTTCCCCCTCGCCCAATAGCTAGCAATCCAAAACAGTCCAGTGGGGCCTTTAAGACCAAGTTTTATCCAGGTACAAGCTCTCCCTCCTCTGCGAGGACAGATCTGTGCGTTCCCCCCCCCCAATAGCTAGCAATCCAAAACAGTCCAGTGGGGCCTTTAAGACCAAGTTTTATCCAGGTACAAGCTCTCCCTCCTCTGCGAGGACAGATCTGTGCGTTCCCCCCCCCCAATAGCTAGCAATCCAAAACAGTCCAGTGGAGCCTGAGCGGTGGGTGTTGCCTTCTGACACACTTCCAGTGGTGTCAGGGGGGGTGTCATATGCAAATGAATTGTGCTATTGAGTTATGCTAATGAGCTCCTGCACCTCTTTTTCTATGAAATGACCCCTGCCTGTGATGTGTGATTGTGCTTTTAGAGGTTCAAGAGCAACCCTTTGTGAGTGCCTGGCCGCTTCAGAGGGTGAACTGTATGGCATCGCATCCCTCTTTATGATGTTCCTCCACCACAGTTTCGCTGTTTAAGATTCCCTTTTATGGATGATTTTTTAAAATGCAAACGGAGGTATTTTTTGTTTGTCAATTATGTTTGTTAGAGAACTCATGTGGCGTGTGTTTGTGCTTTTAGGAGCTCAAGAGCAACCCTTTGTGAGTGCCTGGCCAGAAAACCCCGTGGTGGAGTTTGGGAATTCCTTGGTGCTAAACTGCAGCACTGGCTGCCGGAATGTGCTCTCCGGCGGCCTGGAGACCAACCTGGATAAGGAGATCGCGGGAGAGGGACGGGCGTGGAAAGCTTTCCAGCTGGTCAACGTCAGCTCCTGGGATCCGGCTCCTTCGTGCTACTTCGACTGTGCGGATGCTGCGGACATGAAGCCCCATCGGGTGAACTTCACTGTTTATCGTAAGTCCGGTGCTGGGATTGTACGCGAGGGAGCAACAGTTTGGGTTAGTGGCTGCGGACTCTAATCTGGGAGAACGGGGTTTGGTTCCCCACTCCTCCACATGCAGCTGCTGGGGTGACCTTAAGAAACATAAGAACATAAGAGAAGCCAGGGTTGGATCAGGCCAGTGGCCCATCCAGTCCAGCACTCTGTGTCACACAGTGGCCAGAAATACCAGGTGCCATCAGGAGGTCCAGCAGTGGGGCCAGGACACTAGAAGCCCTCCCACTGTTGACCCCCCCCAAGCACCAAGGATACAGAGCATCCCTTGCCCCGTACCGAGAGTTCCTATCTATAGCTTGTGGCTAATAGCCACTGATGGACCTCTGCTCCAGATGCTTATCTAATTGCCTTTTGAAGCCGTCCATGCTTATAGCCACCACCTTCTGTAACAATGAGTTCCATGTGTTAATCACTCTTTGGGTGAAGAAGGACTTCCTTTTAGCTGTTCTAACCCGACCGCTCAGCAATTTCATAGAGTGCCCACGAGTTCTTGTACTGTGAGAAAGAGAGAAAAGTACTTCTTTATCTGCCTGTCTCTACCTTGGGTCAGTCACAAGTTCTCTCAGAACTGTTCTCTCACAAGCAGTCCTCGAAAGAGCTCTCTCAGCCCCACCTACCTCACAGGGTGTCTGTTGCGGGGAGGGGAAGGGAAAGGAGTTTGTAAGCCGCTCTGAGACTCCTTTGGGTAGTGAAGGGCAGGGTATAAATCCAATCTCTTCTCTCTTCTTCTCTTCTGGGTTCTGCTTATCTTGTAGTAAGATGGAGACGGCTCAACCAGACATCAGGACTCTCCCCTTAAAGGCTGGGATTTCCCATTGTGTGGGTGCCCCTGGGCTACGCCCGACTGGGAACATTTTCAAACAATTGAAGAACTATTATTGGGGGGGGCGAGTTCCCAGTCGAAGGTTCAGACGGATTAGGCAGAAGAGGCTCTTTTAGGGAAAAGGCACTGATGAAACTAGGGCCTCTTGAGGCGCAAGGCCTTCTAAGTCACTGCTTCATCTAGAGAGGGGTCCCCAACTCGGTGCCCATGGGCGCTGTGGCACCTTGCTGTCAACTTTTCTGGTGCCCACCAGGTGCATCTGGAACGTCAGTGTGGCCAGGTAGGTGTAGTGGTTAGTAGCTCACACTAAG
>NW_015160931.1:102969-106566 GCF_001447785.1 Gekko japonicus
AGGAGTTTGTAAGCCGCTCTGAGACACCTTTGGGTAGTGAAGGGCCATGGGGTATAAATCCAATCTCCTCTTCTTCTTCTTTTACCTCACAGGGTGTCTGTTGTGGGGAGGGGAAGGGGAAGGGAGTTTGTAAGCCGCTCTGAGACACCTTTGGGTAGTGAAGGGCCATGGGGTATAAATCCAATCTCCTCTTCCTCCTCTTTTTCCTCTTCCTCCTCCTCTTCTTCTTGCCGGCAGGGGTCCTCCTTGGCCGTGCAGATTTTTAAAAAAACACAAGAATCTTTGCTGCATGACGGAAAGTAAGCCGCAGCAGCCATTTGGTGGCTGGCTCCGCCTCCCGCGGCCACCATTTTACGGCATCCATTTGGTGGCGGCGTCCACTGTGCCGTGTCAGAATTCCGAAAGCGCTCATTGGCTCGGAAAGGTCGGGGACTTCTGCTCTAGAGTTTGGAAAGCGATAAGGCAGCTTGTGGCAGCAAGTCCAAGTGTTTATTTAAACACACACCCTTCCAAAAAAGATCCGCCTTACAAGCTAAGCCCAGAACTCCTCAGAAGTTGTTCATAATGGATGTGCTGACCCTCTGCCCCGAGTAAAGACTTGGGCGCTTCATCCATTCTCCTCAGGTAGCTTGAGAAGGTTGACCTCTAAAGAATACCAGGGCTGTGACCAATGTTCCCTCAAAGTTGTGGAGTCTTGTGAGCAAAAATTCTACTTTGTGAGCCGCTGGCATTAAAGTTGTGAGCGAGCGATTTGGCTACTGCATATATTAGTTTGCTGTGGAGCCCTCCTTCCTGAGCTAAGACAAAACTCTGAGCTGGAGGCTAAATAACTGTGAGCTAGCTCACACTAACTCAGCTTAGAGGGAACACTGGCTGTGACGCTGAAGAAGGCAATGGCAAACCATTGAAATGTCTCTTGCCTTAAAAACAAGTCTAGCTGACTTTGGCTGGGAGGGCACAGTATGAATCTGATAGATAGACAGAGAGACAGACAGATAGATAGGTAAGCTCACCACCTAATGGTGCATAATGCTAAAAGAGCAAGAACTTCTGGCTGCCAGACAATCTTAGGATCTCCTGGCTCTACTACACACAGTGCCGTACAATAATACTACTAATAAGGTAGCTTGAGAAATAGTGTGGTGGCCAAAACACGTTTATCCTTACTGCAGCCCTGTGAGGTAGTGTATGTCTGAGGGTGTATGTGACTGCCCCCCGGTTACCCACGGCAGCGCGGGGATTTGCACCTGCGTCTCCCAGAGCCGCATCCAGCCCTCTAACCACTGCACCACGCTGGTTTATTATCTCCTTATCTGCCTTAGGAAGAGAGATGGGGCGTTCGTTCCTTTGCCCTGAGCTTCCCCGTTACGATATATTCCCCGCTGACGGTTGTTCCCTTTCTTATGCTCTTGCAGGACCTCCCACGGTTGTCAAGCTGGATCTGGTGCCAGCGATGGAAGTGGGAAAGGAGTATACCTTGACCTGCCGGGTTTCCGACGTCGCCCCCATCCGGAACCTGTCCGTCACCTTCCTCAAAGGCGGGGAGAAACTGCACCTGCAGACGTTTGAAAAGCACGCAGCGCGTGAAGCCGGCGATGTTGTAGCGAGCCACACTGTAACTGCTGGGCAACAGGACAATGGGGAGGAAATCAGCTGCCGTGCGGCCCTGGACCTGAGGCCGGACGGGCCTCTCTTCGAAACCACCTCCCACAACCAATCGTTGAAGGCTGTCGGTGAGTTCTCATCCGGTTCTCTAGTAACAGAAGCAGCGGAAGAATGTCTGCTTGATTGCCTGAAATAAAGTCACGGCTTCACATGGCCGATAGCAGTGATGGAACAGCGCTTGGGTCCAGCTTGGCACCTTTGAGACCAGCCAAGTTTTATTCAGGGTATAAGCCTCGGTGGGCATGCCCACGTCTTTAGATACAGTGAGACAAGACGTCCTCAGCCATTACATATAGGTAGAGAGAGTAAGTGGAAGGCTCTGAAGACGTGTGCCTGCACACAAAAGCTTATACCCGGAATTAAACTTTGTTGGTCTTAAATGTGCCCTTGGACTCAAACTTCTGTTTGTTAACTCTTTTGGTGTAGTGGTTAAGTGTGCGAACTCTTATCTGGGAGAACCGGGTTTGAGTCCCCACTCCTCTACATGCAGCTGGATATTATTAGAAGATCAAAGGACACTAAAACTAGAAAGTCATGACCTGCGCTTAGGCTGGCATGCCTATGTATAGTATGACAAAGACAAAATACAAAAAAAGTTCTATAAGCATATAATCAGAGAAGCTTTAATAAAGACTTGGAGAAGTATAAAAGAAAAGTTTTATGTCAAAATACCCAGATGGGTTTCGCCACTAGAGGCATTTATAATGCCAGCATTAATGACGGAAAATAAAAATATTAACTATGAAATACACGTGCAGCTGCTGGGTGACCTTGGGCAAGCCACAGTTCTGTCGGAGCTCTCTCAGCCCCACCTACCTCACAGGCAATGCTCCCTCTAAGCTGTGGAGTCTTGCGAGCAAAAATTCTACTTTGCGAGCTTCGGGCATTCAAGTTGTGAGCAAGCGATTTGGCTCCTGCATCAGTTAGTTTGCTCTGGAACCCTCCTTCCTGAGCAAAGACAAAATTGTGTGAGCCGGAGGCTAGAAAACTGTGGGCTAGCTCATGCTAACTCAGCTTAGAGGGAACACTGCTCACAGGGTGTCTGTTGTGGGGAGGGGAAGGGAAATGAGTTTGTAAACCGCTCTGAGACTCTGAGTGAAGGGTGGGGTATAAATCCAATCTCCTCCTCCTCCTTCTGTTTGTATGCTGAATTGCTGCTATTCGCAGATTTTATCAGCTACTTTAATCGAATCTTAGCTATACTTATCGCTCAGTTACTTATGTGTCTTGATTCTTAACTAGCCCTTCCCGGCAACTAACCCCACTCCACCTTCTCTCTACCTATGTGTAAGCCTTGAGGAAAGTCTGTTTCAGTGTATCTGAAGAAATGTGCCTTCGTACGAAAGCTTATACCCCGAATTAAACTTTGTTGGTCTTCAAAGTGCCGCCGGACTCAAACTGAGCTCTGCTGCTTCAGACCGGCATGGCCACCCACCTGAATCTATAGAATTGATGGCAATTGTGGCTCTTGCTGAGCAATACTCCCTTGTTCGGCAGGTGGAAACTCAGGCCGAAGAGGAGGAGGGCAGTTGTCCTAGATTACCACAGAGTTTCTGGCCGTTCCTAGACCTACCCTCATCACTTCTGGGTAGCTCTAGGAATCTCAAGGTACTCTGTGGTCAGAACTTCCTGTAAGTAGAGGAGGCCTTATATTTCTTTTTAATTTTTCTCCTGGGACACTGCCCCCCACACACAGCCCCCCACACACAGACCTTCCACTCCGCAAAAGTGGTATTCCTTCCGTTTCTCATAATTTTTTTTTTCTGTCACCAAGTCACAGCTGAGTGACAGGTGACAGGTGACCCATGGGGCTTTCAAGTCAAGAGACAAACAGAGGTCCATCCGTGGCTATTAGCCACAAGGTATAGATAGGGGCTCTCGGTCTGGGGCAAGGGATGCTCTGTATTCTTGGTGCTTGGGGGGGGGGGGGCA
>NW_015160931.1:106955-113437 GCF_001447785.1 Gekko japonicus
TTTTTTTTGCGGCGTTATTTTTTTGTTTGCCGGGGGGGGGGGGGGGGGAACGGGAAAAAAATGGTTTTTTTCCTGAGCTTCAAAATTTCCGGAAATTTGACATCTCTAGATGAGACTGGGCCAGCCTGGGCCATCCAGGTAGAGGCAAGAGATGCCAAGAAGTGGGTTTGCCCATTGCCTGCCTCTGCGTAGCAACCCTGGACTTCCTTGGCGGTCTCCCATCCAAGTGCTAGTCAGGTCCAACCCTGCTTCTCTTCCGAGATCTGACGAGATCGGGCTAGCCTTGACCGTCCAGGTCAGCCCTTTCTTGTAAGATACCTGTGGTAATATCGGCTTTGAACATGATGCCAAAGTACCGTATAAATCCCATTGTTATCCCGTTGGTTGTTCTTTTATTTATCTATTTATTCGATTTTTAAAAAAACATTTTTTATTTTCAGGGTATTACAACATGTTCACAATTACAGCTTCACATTTGTCAAATTCCCTTTTCCTTTTCCCCCTCCCTCCCATTCCCAGGCTTCCAGCAATGCTCCCACCCCCTCCATACATTAATTCTTATTTTCCCATCTTACTCCACTTATTACTTAGTCAATTAACTTCTGTTAGCTTATATTTATAATCTAGTTCTTAGGCAACCTTTTAATTATCTGTTCAATTAGTTCATTTTCATTTTTCTGTTCTTAATAACTATCAAAACTATATATCTCTCTCTCCCTTGCTACCGCAGGGCTCCGGGCGAGTAACAACATTTTTGTAATCAAAATGACCATCGTAAGTGACTTAAGACAGATCGGATCTCATGTGTTTCCTTTTTTGTCGTTGTCTCGACAGTTTTTCCATCGGATCCCCGCCTCAGCCTTCCGCGCTACGTGGAGGCGAACACCTCCGAGCTGGTGACCTGTGAAGTGACCGGGGTCTCCCCAGCTCAGGAGGCCCAGTTTGAACTGACCTTTGCAGAGGACAGACTGGTTCCCGATGTGGAAGTGTGGGGGGATACGGCAAGGGCCCAGGCTCAGGTCTCGCCCTCAGTAGCAGGGAACCACTCCCTGAAATGCACCGTTTCTCTGGGCCCTGTGACCAGAACAGCGGAGGTCAAAGTAAACGTATACAGTGAGTATCTCTGCCATTGTTGGCGTCCATAAAACTCTCTGAGGGAGAGAGCCAGTTTGGTGTATTGTTTAGGAGTATGGATTCTAATTTGAGAGAACTGGGTTTGAGTCCCCACGCCTCCACGTGCAGCGGCTGGGTGACCTTGGGCCAGTCACAAGTTCTCTCAGAGCTTGTTCTCTCAAGGGCAGTTCTCGAGAGGGCTCCCTCAGCCCCACCTCCCTCACGGGGTGTCTGCTGTGGGGAAGGGAAGGGAAAGGAGATTGTAAACCGCTCTGAGACTCCTGCAGGTAGAGAAGGGTGACGTATACAGTGAGTATCTCTGCCATTATTGGCGTCCATAAATTTCTCTGAGGGAGAGAGCCAGTTTGGTGTAGTGGTTAGGAGTGTGGATTCTGATTTGAGAGAACTGGGTTTGAGTCCCCACTCCTCCACGTGCAGCGACTGGGTGACCTTGGGCCAGTCACAAGTTCTCTCAGAGCTTGTTCTCTCAAGGGCAGTTCTCGAGAGGGCTCCCTCACAGGGAGGGTGTCTGTTGTGGGGAAGGGAAGGGAAAGGAGGCACGACTCCCCTCTAAAGCTCACCACAGTGAGGTTTCCGTTACTCGGGAAGGCAAAAACACAACCCAAATAATAGGGTTTTTTGTTGACCCGTGTACAAGGCTACAGGAACAATCTCACATGGTGGCGGGGTGCCATGCAATTCCATCGGTGCCCCCGAGGGCATCTTCGTTGTCCAAATCCCTAGCGTCCTTTTTCAAAACGTGTCGAGGATGGCATGCACCAAGAGTCACATGCAGGGCTATTTTTGGGCAGGTTCCTACCCTGCTGCTGGACTCGAACCTGGCTCTTCAACTGCAGACTGGCACGACTCCCCTCTAAAGCTCACCACAGTGAGGTTTCCGTTACTCGGGAAGGCAAAACCCAAATAATAATAATTTTTTTTGTTGACCCGTGTACAAGACTACAGGAACAATCCCACATGGTGGTGGGGTGCCATGCAATTCCATCAGTGCCCCTGAGGGCATCTTCGTTGTCCAAATCCTGAGCGCACTTTTTTGAAACGTGTCGTGGATGGCATGCATCTCCCTTCCGCTCCCCACAACAGACACCCTGTGAGGTAGGCGGGGCTGAGAGAACTCTGACAGAAACTGCTCTTTTTCAAGGACAGCTGTGCCAGAGCTTATGACTGACCCAAGGTCACATCAGCAGGTGCAAGTGGAGGAGTGGGGAATCAAACCCAGTTCTCCCAGGTTAGAGTCCGCACACTTAACCACTACACCAAACTGGCTCTCCAAGCAAATAACAAGCAAAAGGTGGGTGTGGCTGGATAACCACACTTCTGGTAACACGGGGGAATGGCCTAATATGCCAATGAGTTTCTGCTGTCAGGGGTGTGGCCCAATATGCTAATGAGTTCCTGCTGTTGGGTGTGGCCTATTATGCTAATGAGTTCCTGCTGGGCTTTTTCTACAAAAAAAGCCCTGGTCACATGTCACTGATAGTCCACCTGACCCACCCCGGTCCTTCCTGTGAGCCGCCTCCGAAAGTCGGAGAAAGTCCCTTTGCTCGTCTCTCTCTTTCTTTTTTATTTGTGTGTGTGTGCCCATGCCTCGAAGTCGTGGCGCCCTCTGATGACTCCTCCTGGGGCATGGAGGATGTTCGGAGAAGCGGCTTGATAGCCTGCCTCTGCTTCCCAGCCCTGGTATTCCTTGGAGGTCTCCCATCCGAGTAATTGCCAGGGTCAGCCCTGCTTAGCTTCTGACGAGATCGGGCTTGCCTGGGATATCCGGGTGAGGGTGCCCGTCTCTTTCTTTCGTATACTGAAGAATCTAAACGTTTGGTGGAGGGGCACTATTCGGCCGCGGCCTTTTTTTACTTGCAGCTTCTGCCCGCTGGGGCCGTCCATGAACATAATTCCAGCCACAGGAGGTTACACGAACTGTGCAAAGAGTTGCCAGCACTGGGTTGGGAAATTCCTCGAGATTTGGGGGTGGAGCCCCTGGAGGAGGGATTTGGGGAGGGGCCTCAGCTGGGGTCTCATGCCACAGAGTCCGCTTACTTAACTTAAGCTCTGCGCACTGCTGTGACCGAGGGAACTTCCAGCATTTGAAAACCAGAACCAGTTCAGTCTTTAAAACACTGACGCCTAAAAGCACTTATTATTTCAACCGCAGTAGACAACATCAGGCTGAAAAAGGAAACGCGTTTTTTTAAAAAGAGGACTTTTAGAAAGAGATTTAAAAAAGAGAAGTCTCCCAAACATAAAGCACAGCAGACCTAAAACCAGCACCAGACTGAGACAACTACTTACCAGGCAGACGTAAAACGGGCTGATTAAAAAAGAAAGCCTGTAGGAGAACTGAAACAGTATCTGGGAGAACGGAAACCTCTTCTCCTGGGGTATAAATCCAATCTCCTCTTCTTCTTTTACCTCACAGGGTGTCTGTGGTGGGGAGGGGAAGGGAAAGGAGATTGTGAGCCACTCTGAGACTCCGAGTGAAGGGTGGGGCATACATCCAATCTCTTCTTCTTCTTCTCCTTGGCATACCAACACGGCTGCCCTCAAACTCTCTCCAAGGTCTAGTTTTCAGTCCAGTAGCACCTTAAAAGGCAAACAATATTTCCAGGCTATAAGCCTTCCAGAGTCAGATAGCACAAAGGGAGCGTTGACGCTCGCAAACTCACACCCCGAAAATTTCGTCCGTCTCTGAGGTGTTTCTGGGCCTAAACCCTGGCTTCTGTAGTGCAGACGAACATGGCTGCCCACCTGGAACGGTAAATCAGTTACCTTGGAAGGTATCATGAGATTGCTTCTACTCCAGGAAGTCTTCAGCCTGGTGACTTTGGGGGCACTTTTGGAGTTTTGAAAAACATTTCATGGGTGCCGAGACAGCTTTCCTTTTCTCCCCCTTTCATTCTCCTCCTTAGCCAAGCAATTCCGGCAGCTAAATCTGCAAAAAGGAGAAGCAGAAGTTCATGTGTGTTTGAGCCCTCAGTTGGGGTGTTGGGGAGGAGGAGAGGTTTGAGACATTCCGACAGTGGGAACCAAAATAACAAAAAACGAAGTGTTTCACAGTGAATAAAAAGGGACATATCAGAGTTTCCCCAGCCTTTTTGAGCCTGCCGGCACCTTTGGGGATTCCGACACAGCGTGGCAGGCACAGCCACAAAATGGCTAACGCTGAAGGTGGTGCTGGCCACAAAATGGCTGCCGCTGAAGGTAGAGCTGGCCACAAAATGGCTGCCATGGCTTTCCTTCAGTCACCCGGCGAAGATCCTTGTGCTGCAGTGGCAACAGTGCTTGGAGGGGCGCGACAGTGGGAGGGCTTCTAATGTCCTGAGGGGAGGGGCCTCAGCTGGGGTCTCATGCCACAGAGTCCGCTTACTTAACTTAAGCTCTGCGCACTGCTGTGACCGAGGGAACTTCCAGCATTTGAAAACCAGAACCAGTTCAGTCTTTAAAACACTGACGCCTAAAAGCACTTATTATTTCAACCGCAGTAGACAACATCAGGCTGAAAAAGGAAACGCGTTTTTTTAAAAAAAAAGGACTTTTAGAAAGAGATTTTAAAAAGAGAAGTCTCCCAAGCATAAAGCACAGCAGACCTAAAACCAGCACCAGACTGAGACAACTACTTACCAGGCAGACGTAAAACGGGCTGATTAAAAAAGAAAGCCTGTAGGAGAACTGAAACAGTATCTGGGAGAACGGAAACCTCTTCTCCTGGTGCTCCAAAGACTGGGCATTTGGTGGGAGGCAAACTTCCTTGGGGAGGGAGTCCCACAATACACAGTGCCATTACTGAGGAGGCTCTGTCTGTCCACGGTTGCCAGCCCTGGTTTGCAAAATTCCTGGACATTTGGGGGAATGGAGCCTGGTGACCAGTGGTCCCTCTAACCTGTGGAGTCTTGTGAGCAAGAATTCTACTTTGTGTGAGCTCCTGGCATTAAAGTTGTGAGCGAGTGATTTGGCTACTGCATCTGTTAGTTTGCTCTGGAACCATCCTTCCAGAGCTAGGACGAAAATGTGTGAGCCGGAGGCTAAAAAACGGTGAGCTAGCTCACACTAACTCAGCTTAGCGGGAACACTGCCCGTGGAGGGGAGGGACCTCAGCGAGGTAAAACGACAGAGAGTCCACCCTCCAAAGCAGCCATTTTCTCCAGGGGAACTGATCTCTCTGTTGTCGGGAGATCAATTGTAATTCCAGGAGGACTCCAGCCCCCACCTGGAGGTTGGCAGCCCTAGAAGTAACAAAGGAAACAGCCAACGAAGTTAATGATAACACCAAAGCCGGTTCCTGCAGTTTGGTGCCACCAAGAAACTGTACCCAGGATGGGCAAGTTTGATTCCTGGTTGGCAGTAGTGTTTGCTGACTTAGTTAGTCCTGAGGCGTTAACTCCTTTTATTTTTAGCCTTATTTATTTGTAACAACTTGAAGCGATATATGTCTGCTGACTGAGGATCCACTTCATGCATCGGAGTAACTGGGTTCTAAACGCAGACGTTTGCTTTGATAAATCAAGATTTGAGCCCAGAAGCGGCCTAAAGGCCAACATGCTTTCCTGGGGATGAGGTTTCGAGAGTCCACGCTCCCTTCATCAGATACGAGTGCTATGTCTGACAAAAGGAGCTTTGACTCTCAAAAAGTCACATCCAGAAAATCTTGTTGGCCTTACTGGACTCGGATCTAGCTCGTCTAGTTTGGTGAGCCAGTCTGCTGTGGTGCTTAAGTGCGCAGACTCTAATCTGGGAGAACCATGTTTGATTCCCCACGCCTCCACTTGCAGCTGCTGGATGACCTTGGGCAAGCCATAGTTCTGACATTAGCTGTCCTTGAAAAAGAGCTGTTTCTGTCAGAGCTCTCTCAGCCCCACCTCCCTCACAGGGTGCTTGTTGTGGGGAGGGGAAGGGAAAGGAGTTTGTGAGCCGCTCTGAGACTCCTTTGGGTAGTGAAGGGCGGGGTATAAATCCAATCTCTTCTTCTTCTTCTCCTTCTCTAATCTGGGAGAACCAGATTTGATTCCCCACTCCTCCACTTGCAGCTCCTGGATGACCTTGGGCAAGCCATAGTTCTGGCACAGCTGTCCTTGAAAAAGAGCAGTTTCTGTCAGAGCTCTCTCAGCCCCACCTCCCTCAGAGGGTTTCTGTTGTGGGGAGGGGAAGGGAAAGGAGTTTGTGAGCCGCTCTGAGACTCCTTTGGGTAGTGAAGGGCGGGGTATAAATCCAATCTCTTCTTCTTCTTTTACCTCACAGGGTGTCTGTTGTGGGGAGGGGAGGGGAAGGGAAAGGAGTTTGTGAGCCGCTCTGAGACTCCTTTGGGTAGTGAAGGGTGGGGTATGAATCCAATCTCCTCTTCTTCTTTTACCTCA
>NW_015160931.1:115611-142206 GCF_001447785.1 Gekko japonicus
ATAGAAGCTGATTGGACTTCAGTCCATTCCACACCTCAAACTCCCCCCCCGCAAGGCAGTTGGGATTTTCAGTTGCATAACATACCTCATAGGGGAGAGGAGAATGGGTAACAATGGTTACCACTCTCCAGGTGAGGGCTACAGATAACTCAAACATACAAAAATGCTCTTCAGGTAGCAGAGATCAGTCCCTCTGGAGAAAACAGTGGACTCTGTCATTAAACCCTGACACTGTTTGCCCAAAGCCAGAGCACTCCCTCGAAGCCTCTTTCTAGATCCCGTTGTATTTATTTCCGCAACGGGCATTATTTCTAGTTATATATAAGGAGAGATACGTTGTAAACCGCCCTGAGTCCACTCATGGGACAGGGCGGGGTGTAAATTAAATAAAAAATAATAATGGTTATTTCTGAAGTGAATTCTAGGGGAATTTGGAAACAGACGGAGAACCTCCTTTTGTGGAGAAGAATTGGAACCACCAGAAAGACAGTGGTGTTGAGTGGGGGAAATGGCTGGTCCTGCCCAGTTTTAGCAGAAACTGCCATGACATTTTAAAAAAAAAAATTTTTTTTGGAGGCACCTGTTCAACTTGATTTTTGATCACTGAATCGGCTGACGATTCTGATGAACGCGAGAATTGGCTCTTGCTGAAATGTGTCCTGTTCGGTGTGAAAGAGCCTGTGTGGAGAGAGAGATTATTACCTGGGAGCAGCGTTCCCGCCAAGCTGAGTCAGTGTGAGCCGGCTCACCGTTTTTTAGCCTCCGGCTCACCCGTTTTTGTCTCCGCTCAGGAAGGAAGGCTCCAGAGGAGCAAACTTAATTTGTGCCATAGCCAAATCACTCGCTCACGACTTGAATGCCAGGAGCTCACAAGGTAGAGAATATTTGCTCACGAGGCTTAGAGAGAGCATTGCCTGGGAGGCCCACGTTCGAATCCCCCCACCTCTCCACGGAAGCTTGCTGGGCAACCTGGGGCCAGTCACAACCTCTCGGCCTAACCTACCTCGCAGGGTTGTTGTGAGGAGAGGAGGAGAACGTAAGCCCACTGGGGAGGGAGGCAAGGTCTCAAGAAGCAAAGAGATGAATCAATGAAAGCTCCGCTGCTTGCGATAATATTGCACACAATAGCCTGTTTCAGACATGATTTTTGGGTGCTTTCACACGTGCTGAATAAAGACTTCAGCCACCCTCTGCAAGTGGATTTTGCCATTTCACACAGTAAAATCCAGTTGCAAAGTGTGCTGAAAGTGGATTTGGAAGATTGTTATTTAGTGTGCATGAAAGTGCCCATAGTTGTCTGTATGGACTGGAAGGCCAGCAGCCATGTGTTTCGGGTGCATGGTGCTGCCAGTATTCCTAGCCATTGTGTTCTCTACGTGTATTTTGCTCGAAAGCATCGTGCTCCCCATTCGCCTGGTTTCCAGGCTCCCCGGGGTGTGAGAACAGAAGAAGAGATTGGATTTATACCCCGCCCTTCACTACCCGAAGGAGTCTCAGCGGGGTTTACAATCTCCTTTCCCTTCCCCTCCCCACAACAGACACCCTGTGTGAGGTAGGTGGGGCTGAGAGAGCTCTTCTGAGGACTGCTCCTGAGAGAACAGCTCTGAGAGAACTTGTGATCAATGCTCCCTCTAACCTGTGGAGTCTTGTGAGCAAAAATCCTACTTTGTGAGCTACTGGCATTAAAGTTGTGAGCGAGCAATTTGGCTACTGCATAAATTAGTTTCCTCTGGAGCCCTCCTTCCGGAGCTAAGACAAAAATGTGTGAGCCAGAGGCTAAAAAAACTGTGAGCTAGCTCCCACTAACTCAGCTTAGAGGGAACACTGGTCACAAGCAATGCTCCCTCTAAGCTGTGGAGTCTTGTGAGCAAAAATTCTACTTTGTGAGCGACTGGCATTAAAGTTGTGAGCGAGCCATTTGGCTACTGCATAAATCAGTTTGCTCTAGAGCCCTCCTTCCTGAGCTAGGACAAAAATGTACGAGACGGAGGCTAAAAAATGGTGAGCTAGCTCACACTAACGCAGCTTAGAGGGAACACTGCTTGTGACTGACCCAAGGTCACACCAGCAGCTGCATATGTTATGATGTAATTTTAATATTTTGTATTGTATTTTGTATTGTCTTACTGTCTTATTGGGTTATTAATTATATGTTGTTAGCCGCCCTGAGCCTCCGGGGTAGGGCGGGGTATAACGCGCACTCAACCACTGTACCAAACTGGCTCTGGTGTGGGCTTGACCTCTGAAAAGGGCTAGGGTCATCAAGTTATGCACATGTGAACTAGCCAGGGTTCATGGGACTGTACACAAGCTTCTAGGTCAGGGGTCCCCAACGTGGTGCTTGTGGGCGCCATGGCCCTGCTGATACCTTTCCTGGCCCACGCCAAGTGGTTTTAGATAGTGGGAGGAGGCTAAGTGGGGTGTTCGCTCAGCGGGGCTTCCGACTGGCTGTGCAGATTAAAAGGCATCCTGTTAAACCAAGTTTCTGCCTGGAGTGTGGAATTGTTACTGTCACGGTTATATATAACCTCACCCCCCTGACGTTCTGTGGTCCTCCTGCAGCGGCCCTTTTGTGCTTGGCCCTGCTTCTTGTGGCAGCCATTTTGTGATTTCGCCCACCACTGCCCTTTGTCAGAATTCCAGAGGGGCCTACAGGCTCGGAAAGTTTGGGGACCCCTGTTCCGGGTTATACCCCGGAAGCCGTTTCAGGATAACGTCCATGCCAGTCTCAGGATCCATGTTGCACCCTGAGCACCGGAAAAAAGAGATTGGATTTATACCCAGCCCTTCACTTAGAGTCTCAGAGCGGCTTCCAGTCTCCTTTCCCTTCCCCTCCCCACAACAGACACCCTGTGAGGGAGGCGGGGCTGAGAGAGCTCTCCGGAGGACTGCTCTTGAGAGAGCTGCTCTGAGAGAACTTGCGACAGACCCAAGGTCACCCCAGCAGCTGCATGTGGAGGGCCACAGCCATTTGAGGGGAAAACTCTCATTTCAGCAAGAGCCAAACTGGCTCCTGGATTTATGCTTCACCGCCGCCGCCACCATCGCTGCATCGCTAAAGAAACTAACCACATTACCTTCTCTGTTCCAGATGGGCCCCAGATGAATGAATCCAGCTGCCCCGGCACCGTGACCTGGAAGGCCGGCAGTGAGGAAACGTTCACCTGCTCAGCCTGGGGAAACCCGTCCCCAAATGTCACGTGCCGCAAAGACGGGGTGCATTACCCTCTCGGGGTACCGCAGCTCATCACTGCGAACCACCGAGGCAGCTATAACTGCAGCGCGTCCAATGAATACGGTTCTGTCGCTGCCGTTGTGACTGTCGGCGTCGAAGGTAAGCCGGTCTCTTTGCCCTAAGGAACAAATCTTTTGACTTGCTTGGTAGGTAGCCCAGGGGAGCCCGGAGCTGTCGGGTCTCGGAAGCTAAGCAGGGTCGGCCCTGGCTTGTATTTGGATGGGCGACCTCCAAGGAATACCAGGGTCGTGACGCCGAGGCAGGCAAAGGCGAACCACCTCTGAAACGTCTCTTGCCTTGACCTGGATAGTCCAGGCAAACCCAGTCTCATCAGATCTCAGAAGCTAAGCAGGGTCGGCCCTGGCTAGTATTTGGAAGGGCGACCTCCAAGGAATACCAGGGTCGTGACGCCGAGGCAGGCAAGGGCGAACCGCCTCTGAAACGTCTCTTGCCTTCAAAACAAGTCGATTCCAATTTACTGCATATGGCCAAGGGCCGTTACAAATACGGTACAACATAGGAAGAGCTATAAAATACAGGAAAAAATCACTTGGCACCACTTGGCATGTGATTACATCTTTGCATGACACCCCCCCACACACACACAGAGGAAACATCTTCCTGGTTTATTTTCTCTGGTGTGAGAGCCAGTTTGGTGTAGCGGTTAAGTGTGCAGACCGGTGTTCCCTCTAAGCTGAGTGAGTGTGAGCTAGCTCACAGTTTTTTAGCCTCCAGCTCATAGAGTTTTGTCTTAGTTCAGGAAAGAGGGCTTCACAGCAAACTACCATAATATATGCAGTAGCCAAATTGCTCGCTCACAACTTTAATGCCAGCAGCTCACAAAGTAGAATTTTTGCTCACAAGACTCCACAAGTTAGAGGGAACATTGGTGCAGACTCTAATCTGGGAGAACCGGGTTTGAGTCCCCACTCCTCCACTCGCAGCTGCTGGATGACCTTGGGCAGGCCGTAGTTCTGACAAGAGCTGTCCTTGAAAAAAAGAGCCGTTTCTGTCAGAGCTCTCTCAGCCCCACCAACCTCACAGGGTGTCTGTTGTGGGGAGGGGAAGGGAAAGGAGTTTGTCAGCCCCTCTGAGACTCCTTTGGGTAGCGAAGGGCGGGGGATAAATCCAATCTTCTCCTCCTCATCATCCTCATAAGAACATAAGAGAAGCCAGTGTTAGATCAGACCAATGGCCCATCTAGTGCTTGAACCCTTCTTCATAGGGAAAGTGTTCCAACCCTTTTATCATTCTAGTCGCCCTTTTCTGCACTTTTCCCAATGCTACAATATCCTTTTTGAGGTGTGGTGACCAGAACTGCACACAGTACTCCAAATGAGGTCGCACCATCGATTTATACAGGGGCATGGTGATATTGGCTGATTATTATAAAAGTGAAGACTCTTCTGTTTCATTTGGTATGCCCCCAGTAACAGTTCCTGGCCCTCCTTCCTGGTTCTGGCGTTTATGTGGTTTTAGTGAATTATTTTGGAATTTAGGATGTTTTTAATTGCTCACATGTATTAACGCTTTTTACACTTGCCGCCTGGTGGGACCCTGATTAGGCGGAAAGGGGGCATAAAAAGGGTTTTAAATAAATCCGTTTTGCCCTGCCGCAAACCGAAGTGGAGGTTCAATAGAGTGCGTAATTGCAAACTTGTGGGGGATTTGGGTTTGTTTTTTTTTGTAATGTATTTTTTATTTTAGAAAGGAAGATATAATATAAAGGGGATACAAAAGGAAAAGAGGGCTTATATAGCTGATTAGATATTTATTTTATTGAGATTTTCAAATTTTATTTTATTGAGATTTTTAAATTTTATTTTATTGAGATTTATTTTATTGAGATATCAAGGTTATTATACATTCCAGGCAATGCTCCCTCTAAGCTGTGGAGTCTTGTGAGTGAAAATACTACTTTGTCAGCTACTAGCATTAAAGTCATTAAGCGAGCGATTTGGCTCCTGCACAAATTAGTTTGCTCTGGAGCCCTCCTTCCTGAGCTAAGGCAAAAATGGGTGAGCTGGAGGCTAAAAAACTGTGAGCTAGCTCACACTCACTCAGCTTAGAGGGAACACTGATTCCAGGGTATGTAAAACAGAAAAAATAACTATTTCTCCCCAACATTCCCTTCATTATAGTGTTTAAGACATTTTCGACAGGATACAATGGTCCTTACTTCAAACATGTTGAGTTTCAAATTTCATAACTGTTCTATTTTGCAATGCTATTATTAATTTTATTGTTATTGCATATTCTATATCGTGTATTTCATCATTTCTGCATACTAGCTATAACTTTTCATATACCAAAGCTTAAAGGAAAGTCTGTCTCTCCTTATATATAATTGAATAGTGGGTGCCAAAGTTCTAATTCTAAAATGCACTCCCTTAGTGTATGGCTGATGGCACTGCTCCTCAGCATATATCGCCACCAATCAGAAGGCAAAGCCCGAGTCCCGCCCACACCACAACTGCTGCAACAACCTGGTCTTTTGCATATGGAAGCTGATTGGACTTCAGTCCATTCCACACCTCAAACTCCCCCCCCCGCAAGGCAGTTGGGATTTTCAGTTGCATAACATACCTCATAGGGGAGAGGAGAATGGGTAACAATGGTTACCACTCTCCAGGTGAGGGCTACAGATAACTCACACATACAAATGCTCTTCAGGTAGCAGAGATCAGTCCCTCTGGAGAAAACAGTGGACTCTGTCATTAAACCCTGCTGAGGTCGCCACAGGAAACTGACACTGTATGCCCAGAGCCAGAGCACTCTCCCAGAGCCTCTTTCTAGATCCCGTTGTATTTATTTCCGCAACGGGCATTATTTCTAGTTGTATATAAAGGAAAGTCTATCCATCGGTGTCAAATTCTAATATGTGCATTTTTTTTGGTCTGTTTTTTTAGTTTACGAGGTCCCGGCCCTTCCAATCAGCTTGGGGATTCTGGCCGCGTTAGTTCTTGCTTCTATAGCCGGCGTGGGCTATTATATGTACCACAAAGCCTACAAGACGAAGGAGTACCAAGTGGCACAGAGGAAAGCGCAAGGGAATCCCTCGGAGAAACAGTGCCTGAACGGCAAAGTACAGACTGACAGTAGTGTCTAAGCGGACGGAGCATTTCTGGGAACTGGAGAGAACCCCGGCCCCGGGGCAGTGAGGTTAAAGCTGCCGTCGGGGTCCGTCACCCCACCTTGTTGCAGGGAGAAAACGGGAAAAAACTTCTCCCCACACCGGGCAGTGACACAGTCACTGGATGGAGAGTGACAGATCTTGCACTTTTGAGACGGGGAAACACAAGCGTTCACTACGAGAGGCGGAGGCCGAAGGGTCTTTGGGCCGGGCCTCTTTTTCTTAAGGACTTACTCTTCCCATCGGGAGAGCTCCTCCTAAGTCTCCTGGGAGTCAAAAGGCTGAGTTCTCTGCGCACCGAACGGCCCAGAGCCAATGTCCTAAAAGAGACCTGGCCGCGTGCAGCTGTTCGACGGGGGAAACGTCAGCAGGAGGCTGCCTTTGAATGAGGAGAAGGATGGCAGAGCGGCGGTTATCAGGGAGCTCTTCGCTGAGCACCAGAGGAACCGGGCCAGAGCTCTCGGCCTTTGCAGCGTGACGTGCCCCCTTAGATCCCTTCACTACTACTAGACTTGTGGGGTTTATGTGAGGGCAACAATACGGTCGCAGCCTTCACCCTGGAAGTGATTTCTGTTTCCGGACCTGCTCATGTTTCACGTGGCTGTCGGCCACCGGCCGGCATCTAAAGTAACGTCCGGGCTCTTCCCGCTGCTGCAGGGGGCGGATCCGTGTAATGGGGCCGAGAAGGCAGAATGCCTTGACATTTCCTCGTAGACGAGCTCAGGGTTGTCTCGCTTTAAAAAATCATGCTATGTGCTGTATTTATGGACTTCAATCTGCATATCCGGAAACTGTTTCGAAGCAGACGGACGTCTGGACGCTGAGACCGATTGGGGAGGGAAGGAACGGAAGAGGCGCCGTCACGCGCTGCGGTTGACGGCACCACACGGTTTTGAGGCACGGTTGGCACCTTTTAAAAGCCAGATCAACTTCTTCTCCGCTGGCTACTTTTTTGGACTCCTTTGCAATGTAACTCTATGCCCCCTTTCCCTATATAAAACGTAAGACTCTCCCATCTGTTAACACTGAGGAAGCTTACTTTATTATTTTAAAAACTGTATTTTTATAAATAAATCGCACAACTGAGCCATCAGCTGGATTTCACACATTATGCGGGGTGACCCCGAATTTGCCCCCGAGACCCCGATCCTACCCTTCTCTCTTGGAAACTAAGCAGGGTTGGCCCTGGTTAATATTTGGAAGGGAGACCACCAAGGAAGTCCAGGGTTGCTATGCAGAGGACAACCGTTCATCTGCTGTCTTGACCTAAATGGCCCAGGCTGGCCCAGGCTAGCCCAGCCTCATCCGCTCTCAGAAGCTAAGCAGGTTCGGTCCTGGTTAGTACATGGATGGGAGACCACCAAGGGTTGCCACGCAGAGGCAGGCAATGGCAAAGCACCTCTATTTCCCTCCTGCCTTGAAAAACCCACGAGGGATCTCCATAAGTTAGCTGTGACCTGGCGACAGTTTCTGCCACCATTTTCCGTCATCACCCCCCTTCAGCTCTTAGGAAAATGATATGGTTCCTGTTCCCCCTGCATCCTGGATTTATTGGTCTCCTCTGGGAACTGCAACCCACTTCAGTGCATACGTTCAGTTTTCTCCTCTGCTCGTACAGGTGAAATGCCATGTTTACAGTGTGTCAGCTCTGATACGTGCAAAAAAGAACCAAAATCACATTAAGATGGGAGATCGCCCCTCAGGGCTGCTTTGTACAAAGGTATTTCACGTGTGCATCTAAAGTGGAAATGCAGCAAATTCATGTTTGTATGTATGTGTGTTATGCCGGTATATAGATGTTACAGAGTTAGGATTGGCCCAGCACTGAGTTCCTGTAAACCCAGGTTTGCTGCTTTGTAATGTGTGAAACGTTCCTGGGATGTTAAAACAGAGCGAAAGCTCTCTTGCAGTTTCCTTGAATGTTCTCATGGAAGCACTGGGATTATTGAAGGGCTTTCTGTCCAGCCGTGAATGTTATGATAACTGAAAAAGAGAGTGTCTTCACATAATTTTAAAATCGTCGAAGGCATATTTGGGTTGACGACAATCCGAATAACAACTGACAAACTTAGAATAACTGAAGTATGATTGTTTTTTTAAAAAAATCTCCCCGGATGTGATGGAATTTGTTTCCAAGATTCAGCAATTAATCACATTACGATTTTGTACGTTACATTTGTTTGTTTGTTTTTATTGCAGACACACAAAGTAATGAAACCGATGCCTTCATTCTTTTTTTGTTGTTGTTGTACCATCTGCTTTTTGTTATCACTGGTTAAGTACAGGGGGTTATTGTTAAAAAATGGAAATAAATTTTATGGAACTTTCTAAAATGAATCGTGTCTCCTGTACTCAACTGTTTCTGACTGGTACTAGGAAGTATTGCAAAATGTTAGCAATCTATTGGATGAGTCGTCTTTTCAGGAATATAAGGTCATAGCGCCTTAGCGACCTTGTCATCATTCTTACATATATATGATTGTGTAATAATCTGAATTACTAGATGAACTGTTGCACCTCCAACTCGGAATGCCAACCTCCAGGTGGGACCTGGGGATCTCCTGGAATTATCGCTCGTCTCCAAACTGCAGAGATCAGGTCCCAGGAGGCTAGAAAACTGTGAGCTAGCTCACACTAACTCAGCTTAGAGGGAACACTCTGCAACCACTTGTAGGGTCTGAAAGCAGAAAACAATCTGTGTGCATCACCTGGCTAGCCAAAGAGGATAATATTCAGGATGTGAACTCCCCTTCGGCGTTGTGCTTTTGTAAATGCGACTGTTAGACGGTTGAAATGTGAGAAAGCCAAACATAAATACAAGGCATGTAGTTTTAGACACCTGAGCCTGAGAAAGGGAAATCGACGAAGCCACATCCTCGGGCAGCTGTGCAGGGGACGGCCACACGGCGCATAACTGAGAACCGCTCGCAAGCTGAGAAACAGGCAGCTGTCGCTCAACAAATAACGCTTCCAAAGGCGAACCTTTCCCGGCGACCTCCAACTCAGTCTACTGCCTTTGCTGTGCTCAGCTAATCTCCCTTCCCTCCTTTACTTCTCTGGGCAGGCCACCAGAGTGGTGGTCAAAGTCTCACCAGAGGAAGGGATTTTGTGTCACGGCTCAGGTGGGGGTGTCACCTGACGCTGCCACCACTTTGGATTTAGGATCCCTTGAGAAGGCCCAGAGCACCCTCCCAAGACCTTCAGACCTCCCTTTTGGCTGAATAACAGGCGTGAGGACCAGGCAGAGAGAACAATGAAAATAGTTTATTTTATAAGAGGTCAAACAACAAGGTGCAGAATAATAACAGTAAGTGGGTGAAAAAAGATATCAAATGCCCTAACGCGTCTAACTATATACTGTCTCTAGCTCACTATCCCAAGTGACACTAGACTACTCACTCTTCCCTCAGGATGAGGGTTTCTTCCTGCAGCTGCCTTCCTTCTCGCTCTGCCCTCTGGAAGAAAGAACAGCTTTTCCTGCTGCTCCAGATCTTTTATTCCAAGCCCTCCTCTTTTCCTATTGGTCAATTTTGGCTCCAAAACCTCTCAGGGGCTTCTGGGAGTTGTAGGCCCAGCCTTTCCTACTGCTAGCCTGGGCCTAGTAGGCCTCTGGTGGCACAGCCCAGATCATGACAACAGGAAAGCCTGCTCTGACCTGGATGGCCCAGGCTGGCCTGATCTTGTCAGATCTCAGAAGCTAAGCAGGGTCAGCCTTGGTTAGCGCTTGGGAGACTGCCAAGGGAGTCCAGGGTTGCCACGCAGAGGCAGGCAATGGCAAACCACCTCTGAGCATCTCTTGCCTTGATCAGGATAGCCCAGTCTCATCATCTCTGAAGCTAAGCAGGGTGGGCGCTGGTTAGTACTTGGATGGGAGACCACCAAGGAAGTCCAGGTTGCTATGCAGACGCAGGCCATGGCAAACCATCTCTGGTTGACTCTTGCCTTGACCTGAATAGCTCAGTCTAACCTGATCTCTTCAGATCTCGGAAGCTAAGCAGGGTCGTCCCTGCTTAGCACTTGGATGGGAGACCACCAAGGAAGTCCAGGGTTGCTGTGCAGAGGCAGGCATTTGTGAAACCTCTGCCGTCTCTTGCCCTGGCCTGGATGGCGCAAACTAGCTTGAGCTCATCAGCTCTCAGAAGCTAAGCGGGGTCGGTCCTGGTTAGTACTTGGATGGGAGACCACCAAGGAAGTCCAGGGTTGCTATGCAGAGGACCACCATTCATCTGCTGTCTTGACCTGGACGGCCCAGGCTAGCCCAGCCTCATCCGCTCTCAGAAGCTAAGCAGGGTCGGTCCTGGTTAGTACATGGATGGGAGACCACCAAGGGTTGACACGCAGAGGCAGGCAACAGCAAAGCACCTCTATTTCCCTCCTGCCTTGAAAAACCCACGAGGGATCTCCATAAGTTAGCTGTGACCTGGCGACAGTTTCTGCCACCATTTTCCGTCATCACCCCCCCAGGTCTCAGGAAAAAAAGCTCTCTTCTTAGCTGATATGGTTCCTCTTCCCCCTGCATCCTGGATTTATTGGTCTCCTCTGGGAACTGCAACCCACTTCAGTGCAACCAGTCTCTGGTTGACTCTTGCCTTGACCTGGATAGCTCAGTCTAACCTGATCTCTTCAGATCTCGGAAGCTAAGCAGGGTCGTCCCTGGTTAGCACTTGGATGGGAGACCACCAAGGAAGTCCATGGTTGCCACGCAGAGGCAGACAAGGGCAAACTATCTCTGTTTGTCTCTTGCCTAGACCTGGATGGCTTGGGCTAGCCTGATCTCATCAGATCTCGGAAGCTAAGCAGGGTCAGTCCTGGTTAGTAGTTGGATGGGAGACCACCAAGGAAGTCCAGGGTCGCTATGGAGAGGCAGGCAATGGCAAATCACCTCTACTTGTCTCTTGTCTTGAGAACCCTATGTGATCGCCATAAGTCGGCTGTGACTCGGTTGCACTTTCCACCATCACTGCAGGCAGCTCTACAGGCCCAAAGAGCAAGGGAGGGGGAGGCAGATTAACAATTTTGGCCCCTGGCGGAGGCAAAGGCAGGGAGATTGAGGGCAGAAAGTCAGTGAACTGGCAGAGGAAACGGTGGTGGAACGGGTATTTAGGAAGAAACTGACTGCCTTCCAAACTTTGCCAAGTTCACTAACACAATAACCATATCTCTCTATATAATAATTCTGTTTGGGTCATGGACTCTCGTAAACATTCCACACGCTCCCAAATCAGTTGGCTCCCTGATCTGTCACTCAGAAGCTGTCCCTATCCACTGGCTGCATTGCCTGAGTCTCGCCTCCAATATTCTGAACAGTTTGCTGTTCCTCTCCCTCCAATAACCAGTCGGAACACAGGGGTCATTTGCATATGCGGCCTCTAACATTCTAAACAGTTTGTGGTTGCTGTTGGGAGTCATTGAATGTGTCCTGAGGTAAAATACATATCCCAATTTTCCCTTAAATGGTCACTGGAGTTGCCAATCACCCTGTGGGGCCTGGAGATCTCCCAGATATAACCGTGTTCCCCAGCCACAGCACATCATTTCCCCTACAGAAAATTTCCCAGCTATTACAATGGCTGCTTTGGGCAGTGGACTGTATGCCATTATACCCTGCTGAAGTCCCTCCGCGCCCCAAACCCTGCCCTCCCCAGGCTCTACCACTCAAATCTACAGGTCTGGCCCTCCCCTTAGTATTGCCAGCCTCCAGGCAGCACCTGGAGATCTCCAAGATCAGTTCTGGAGAAAAGGGCTGCTTTGAGCAATGGACTCTATGGCATTATACCCTGCTGAGGTCCCTCCGCACCCCAAACTCTGCCCTCCCCAGGCTCAACCCCTCAAATCTACAGGTATTTCCCAACCCAGAGTTGGCAACCCTGTAACTGGCTATGGAACTGCATTCCAGACCCTTGCAACCCAGAAGATATGGCATAGGAGGAGGCGCTTTTCTACCTTAGCTGCCACTCCATAACCCCAAATCAACAGAAGTCAGGGGTGGAGGGAACCATACCTGTTACCATGAGGCTGTCCTCCCATACTACCCACTTGGGGCAGCAAAATGACTTGGGGCAGCCCTTCCTTATAGCTAAGCAGAAGGAAATAAACATGGCTTGCCTCCCTCTATTTTCCCCTTCCCTCTGCTGCCCCACCAGCCACAGCCGGGACACTCACCTGGAGCTTCCTTCTAGAGCTCGTTGTACTTCTTCCCACAACGGGCCTAGTAACTAGATAAAGCCAAGGTGTTCTTACAGGAAATAACAGTAGTGCAGAGAAGTAAAGTCCCAAAAGTTTCAATGTGTCTCACTCCTGTTGTATTGTAATTCCAGAGGCCAACTTGACATACATTCATCAGAGTGGACTCATATAGTTCCTGGGAAATCCATATAATCTTGAAATGACGCATAGTCCAGATGATCCCTTGTGATTGAATAAACTGGTTTATGTATGTGCTACTACAGAGATTGGGTCCCACTGTAGCCTATTGGTTTTGAAAAAGAATTATTCGAAACGCAGCAGCTTGCATCCGGACTACACGACATTTCAAGATTATCACACTCAGATAAACATAAGAACATAAGAGAACATAAGAGAAGCCAATGTTGGATTATCACATTCACCCAAACAGTGATTAACACATGGAGTTCACTGTCATAGGAGGTGGTGGTGGCTACAAGCATGGACGGCTTCAAAAGGGAATTGGATAAGCATATGGAGCAGAGGTCCATCAGTGGCTATTAGCCACAAGGTACAGATAGGGGCTCTGGGGCAAGTGATGCTCTGTCTTCTTGGTGCTTGGGGGGGTCAACAGTGGGATGGCTTCTAATGTCCTGGCCCCACTGGTGGACCTCCTGAGGGCCCCTGGTATTTCTGGCCACTGTGTGATACAGAGTGTTGGACTGGATGGGCCTTTGGCCTGATCCAACATTGGCGTCTCTTATGTTCTTATATGGAGCAGAGGTCCATCAGTGGCTATTAGCCACAAGGTATAGATAGGAACTCTCGGTCTGGGGCAGGGGCAAGGGATGCTCTGTCATATTGGTGCTTGGGGGGGGGTCAACAGTGGGAGGGCTTCTGGTGTCCTGGCCCCACCGCTGGACCTCCTGAGGGCACCTGGTATTTCTGGCCCCTGTGTGACCCAGAGTGTTGGACTGGATGGGCCACTGGCCTGATCCAACATTGGCTTCTCTTATGTTCTCTTATGTTCTTATGTACTCATCCTTCCTGAGTATCTGTGTTTCAGCGCCACCTACTGATAGATGAGAAGGCTGCACCAGTGTTATGCTATCTGGATGAAGAATCTCCCCAGGTCCGGCTTCCGCGGTGCTCCTTTTTGTGTTTACTGCTTGAAGGGTGAGCGTTTTCATGCAATGTTTTCAGTTGAATCTGGGACCTGACCTGGATAGTCCAGGCTAGTCCTATCTTGTCTGGGAGAGCTTGTGACTGACCCAAGGTCACACCAGCAGCTGCACACGGAGGAGTGGGGAATCAAAGCCGGTTCTCCCAGATTAGAGTCCGCACACTTAACCACTGCAGCAAACTGGCTCTCCAGTTTGGTGCACCTACTCTTCTTCTTCTCCTGGTCTTGATGGACCTCAGGTCTAATGCAGTATAAGGCATAAGAACATAAGAGAAGCCAATGTTAGATCAGGCCAATGGCCCCTCCAGTCCAACACTCTGTGTCACACAGTGGCCAAAAATATCAGGGGCCATCAGGAGGTCCAGCAGTGGGGCCAGGACATTAGAAGCCCTCCCACTGTTGCCCCCCCCCCCAAGCACCAAGAATACAGAGCATCTCTTGCCCCAGACTGAGAGTTCCTAAGAACATAAGAGAAGCCAATGTTGGATCAGGCCAATGGCCCATCCAGTCCAACAGTCTGTGTCACACAGTGGCCAGAAATACCACGTGCCATTAGGAGGTCCACCAGTGGGGCCAGGACACTAGAAGCCCTCCCACTGTTGACCCCCCCAAGCACCAAGAATACAAAGCATCCCTTGCCCCAGAGCCCCTAGCTATACCTTGTGGCTAATAGCCACCGATGGACCTCTGCTCCAGATGCTTATCTAATTCCCTTTTGAAGCCGTCCATGCTTGTAGCCACCCCCACCTCCTGTGGCAGTGAATTCCATGTGTTAATCACTCTTTGGGTGAAGAAGTACTTCCTCTTATCCGTTCTAACCCGACCGCTCAGCAATTTCATGGAGTGCCCACAAGGAGTTCTTGTATTGTGAGAAAGGGAGAAAAGTACCTCTTTCTCTACCTGCTCTTTCCCATGCATCATCTTATAAACCTCAATCATGTCACCCCCCAGTCCTCGTTTCTCCAAGCTAAAGAGGGCAGCTTCGTGTTTGTGCGTTCACGGGAGACTATCTCACACCCATCGTGCTTCCAGACCACCCTCTATTTCTTTATTTACAACACTTTATTAGCCGTTTTTCTTCCTTAGCCAGCTTCATTTGCCCTGGCAGGGAGTCGATTAACCCCTCCCTTGAGTCCGTTAGCATGCAGCCGGCTTATCTTCTCCCAGCAGAGAGGCGACGTCAGTCCCAGTTCGACGTTGACTTCCAGAAGACAACTTTCTCAGAGTGTTCGGTGTAGCCCTTTCGGAGGCAACCCCCACATCACCGGGCCCTGTTTGGCGCTCAAGGGCTTCCCCACCACCTGGACGTTTCTGTCATCACTGCAGGTAAGAGAGTGGGTGGAGAGTATGTATAGATTTGTGGGCCAGGAACCAAAAGGTAGCTTCTAACTAGGAAGAAGTGAGGATGGGAAGAAAATGGCTGCCGTGCAGGGTCTCCAGGTCCCTCCCGGCCACTGGTGGGAGGGGAGGGTGGCCAGATCCAGGTGGGGGAGCACCTGGAGATTTGGAGATGGAGCCTGGGTAAGCCGGGGACCTCAGTGGGCTACAACGCCACAGAGTCCCCCCTCCAAAGCAGCCGTTTCCTCCAGGGGAGACCGATCTCTGCAGTGTGGGGATGAGCTGGGATCCCCAGGCCCCACCTGGAGGCTGGCATCCCTGGACCTCAATGGGGCACAAGGCCACAGAGTGTCCCCCCCTCCAAAGCAGCCGTTTCCTCCAGGGGAGACCGATCTCTGCAGTGTGGGGATGAGCTGGGATCCCCAGGCCCCACCTGGAGGCTGGCATCCCTGGACCTCAATGGGGCACAAGGCCACAGAGTGTCCCCCCCTCCAAAGCAGCCGTTTCCTCCAGGGGAGACCGATCTCTGCAGTGTGGGGATGAGCTGGGATCCCCAGGCCCCACCTGGAGGCTGGCATCCCTGGACCTCAATGGGGCACAAGGCCACAGAGTGTCCCCCCCTCCAAAGCAGCCGTTTCCTCCAGGGGAGACCGATCTCTGCAGTGTGGGGATGAGCTGGGATCCCCAGGCCCCACCTGGAGGCTGGCATCCCTGGACCTCAATGGGGCACAAGGCCACAGAGTGTCCCCCCCTCCAAAGCAGCCGTTTCCTCCAGGGGAGACTGATCTCTGTAGGCTGGAGAAGGGCTAACCTGCCTCAGAGGCCTTTGTGTGTGGATAAAATCGGATAGTGGTGAGAGTGTTGGAGAACCGGTTTCCAATCCCAACTATGCCACGGAGGCTTATGTACATACAGAGGGACTACACATCCTCCCTATTTTAGTGTATTTCTTTTTCAGAATAGCATATTAGAATACTGAACGTTATACGAGGAATATTGGATTGTTTGGCTGACATAAGACTGCTTCCACTTCGAAAGAGAAAGCAAAAGCGCTGTTAAGCGACCTCCAAGCTCCGAGTGAACGGAGACTCTCAAATTTATTTTGACATTTTTATTGCTTTACAGCTGTTGACCTTATAACCGTAGGTGTTATTTAATTCTGTTTTTGCATAGCTTAAAACATCTTTGTCATGTTACACGTTAATTTGCTGTTCAGCCCGTCTAGAAGTCTGAACCTTACATCCCATTCCACTGTACGTTTTCTCCAGGGGAAACTGATCTCTGCGAGAAGAGCTAACCTGCCTCAGAGTTGTGTGGATAAAATCGGATAGTGGTTAGAGTGTTGGAGAACTGGTTTCCAATCCCAGCTATGCCACGGATGTTTATGTACATACAGAGGGACTATACATCCTCTATATGTTAGTGTATTTCTTTTTCAGAATAGCATATTAGAATACTGAACGTTATACAAGGAATATTGGATTGTTTGGCTGACATAACACTGCTTCCACCTCGAAAGAGAAAGTAAAAACGCTGTTAAGCGACCTCCACGCTCTGAGTGAATGGAGAGTCTCAAATTTATTTTGACGTTTTTATTGCTTTACAGCTGTTGACCTTATAACCGTAGCTTGTTATTTAATTCTGTTTTTGCATGGCTTAAAACATCTTCATCGTGTTACATGTTAAGTTGCTGTTCAGCCCGTCTAGAAGTCTGAACCTTACATCCCATTCCACTGTATCTGAAGCCTTGAATAAACCTTTGTTGGTCCTAAAGGTGCCTAAAGGTAAAGGTAAAGGGTTCCCTTGCTCGAAAGCCAGTCGAGTCCGACTCTGGGGTTGCAGTGCTCATCTCCGTTTCAAAGCCGAAGAGCCAGCGCTGTCCAAAGACGTTTCCGCGGTCATGTGGCCGGCATGACTAAACACCAAGGCGCACAGAACGCTGTTCCCTTCCCACCGAAGCGGTACCTATTTATCTACTTGCAATTTCTTGCTTTCGAACTGCTAGGTTGGCAGGAGCTGGGGCCAGAGATGGGAGCTCACTCCGTCATGCGGCACACTCGGGTCTCGAACTGCTGAACTACTAACCTTCCACAGCCTGCAGTCCAGCGTCTTAACCACTTGGAGCCACCGCAGAGTCAAAGGCTACATACTGGACTCAGATTTGTGATTCTACGTGTATGTGAGCGACGGCTGCCCCCTGGCTTTTAGCACTTAGGTTGATTATGTGAAATATACTACAGGAGAATTGGTAGACCTTTGGCAGTATCTGAACACACACAGCCTTACCCCCGCCCCTCAGTGAAAAGAGTGCCTTCTCTAAGGTCTGACAGCTATGAGAACCTGAGTGGTGTCGTGCTTAAAGTATTGGACTGGTGTCTGGGAGACCTGGGTTCGAATGCCCACTCGTGTCATGGAAGCTCACTGGGTGACCGTGGGCCAGTCACAGCCTCTCAGCCTGACCTACCTCACAGGGCTGTTGGGAGGATAAAAAGGAGGAGAGGGGAAGGATGTAAGCTGCTTTGGGTCCCCGTTGGGGGTGAAAGGAGGAATATAAATAAGGGTGGGGATTTAAATTAAAAATTCTCAGTCACAATTCTTGCAAGAGGTCCCCAGGCATTGGGATACCATCTCCTGTCACCCTGCCCTCCCCAACTGATCGATCATCCGCGGTCATCTGGAGTTACAGCCCGCACTCGGCCTACTAAGGGAATAGCTAGCCAACAACTGTAACAATATTTGATCTTGCGCTTTTGTAACTCCGTTTTTGTTTTCTTATTGAATGTCCGTGTCTTATTGAATGTCCGTGTCTTATTGAATGTTCGTGTCTTATGGAATGTTCGTGTCTTATGGAATGTTCGTGTTTTTCATAATGTTCGTGTCTTATGGAATGTTCGTGTTTTTCATTAATTTTTTTGCTTCTGTCCCACACCTCAAGCTACGAAGGAGGCAGAGCTAACCAAAATTCTGAATCCCATGCCGCTCTTATTAAATGTATATCCTTCTCCTTCCTCTGAGAAGCTCACACAACGGAGTGATTGATCTGATTGATTTCGGTTCTATCTCACATTTCTCCCCAGTGGGGTTCCAGAGCAGCTGACGTCGTTGTCTCCCACTCAATTCCATCCACACAACAACCCTGTGAGGATGGTTAGGAAGGCTGGACCTATGTCACCCTGCTAGCTGCCATGGCTTCCCTGTTGAATCCTGGGGAGGTTTTTGTGCCAAGTATTATAATAACTTGTAATTCAGCAGTTTCCCGTTCCGTTCTGTTCCTGAAGTTCCTTTGTAATAAAACAGCTACCTTGGGGTCACCCACTGAATGTCCTGGAAGGCTGAAGTCTTCTCCTACAGGTTTCGCAGCCTTGTGATTCCTGATGTCAGATTTGGCTGAAAGACAGAAGTTTTGAGAAATGACTGTAATCCTGGCCCCCTTCCTGTCTGATTTTTACTGTTGAAATTGAAAGCTACCGCAGCACTCACAGGATCTGGGTGAGGGAGGCTGTCATGACCCCCAGGGGGTCGCCACCTTCAGCTGCCACCACTCTGGACTTCGGCCCAGTGTACCCTCCCAAGCCCATCCAAAATGCCCCTTTTTAAGCCGAGAACTAAAGGCGTGATGACCAGGCAGAGAACACTTAAACAAATGGTTTATTAACACAGTACTGGAAAACAAGACAAGGTACTTTAAAAGATATAACAGTGTTTAAAAGGCAAAATAAACGAATCTAACGCGGCTACCTAGTTCACTTAACTAGCCACTATTTCAAGGCCCACAGCCCTCCCATACCAGGCCTCCTGGCTGCACTCACTCCGAGACTGTCCCCTCTGTGAGACCAGACCGCAGAAGAGCAAAAGACCACCGTCCCCTTCAGTTTAGCTCCATGAGAGGAAAGAACACCGTTTCCCACAGCCCACAAAGTATGTAACAAACACCTCAGGAATCGCTGGACACCGATTACTTACAACCATTGCTAAGCATTGTGGGGATTGTAGGCTGTATCTGCTTTCCACTGCCATGCAGGTCCCTCCTGGGACCAGGCCGCACCAGACTCTGGGTTGGGAGATTTGGGGGCAGGGCCTTCAGAGGTTGGGAGTTTGAGGAAGGCAAGGGGCTCAGCAGGCGTTAGTTGCACAGTGCAACCCTCTGAAGCTGCCTGTTTCCTCCAGGGGAACTGACCTCTGTCGCCTGGAGATCAATTGGATTCGCCTGGAGATCCCAGGATTCAGAGCGGGTTTTCTCTTTTTTTTCTTTCCAGTCATGCGACCGTGGCAGTTCTGCATCGGCTTTCTCTGGTCGGCTGTAACTCTCTCCGCACTGCCAGGTGAGTGCCCTGAAACTGGGAATGCAAGCAAGACTAAATCTGTATTGAGTTAAATGTAAAAAGATCATTTGCCTCGGGAGCACAGAAGCTTTAAGAAAGTATCCCCGAACTTCCACGTTTCCCAGTTAAGGGGGAAATGCCGTTCAAACCAACTACAAAGGCGATCTGACTCCAAAGGTAACAGGAGAAAGAAATTTTACTTACAAAAATAGAAGCACATCTTACATGACATGTTCGTGTATTTAACTTATTGCGAACAGATTAACTTCAGAAAAGGTTAAATTGCTACAGCTCCAAGCTCAGGTAAGAGAGGAGGAGGAGGAGGAGGAGGAGGAGGAGGAGATTGGATTTCTACTCTGCCCTTCACTTGGAGTCTCAGTGCAGCTTACAAACTCCTTCCCCTTCCCCTCCCCACAACAGACACCCTGTGAGGTAGGTGGGGCTGAGAGAGCTCTGAGAGAACTGGTCTTTTTCAAGGATGGCTTGCCCAAGGTCATCCAGCAGCTGCAAGTTGAGGAATCAAACCTGGTTCTCCCAGAATAGAGTCTGCACACTTAACCACTACACCAAACTGGCACATCTTACATGACATGTTCATGTAGGTACATTTAACTTATTGCAAACAGATTAACTTCTGAAAAGGTTAACTTGCTACAGCTTAAAGCTCAGGTAAAAGAGAGAAGAAGAAGATATTGGATTTATACCCCACCCTTCCTTAATTAGGGAATTAGATAGGCATATGGAGCAGAGGTCCATCAGTGGCTATTAGCCACAAGGTATAGATAGGGGCTCTGGGGCAAGTGATGCTCTGTCTTCTTGGTGCTTGGGGGGGCCAACAGTGGGAGGGCTTCTAATGTCCTGGCCCCACTGGTGGACCTCCTGATGGCACCTGGTATTTTTGGCCACTGTGTGACAGAGTGTTGGATTAGATGGGCCTTTGGCCTGATCCAACATTGGATTATGTTCTTATGTTCTTCACTACCCAAAGGTGTCTCAGAGCAGCTTACAAACTCCTTTCCCTTCCCCTCCCCACAACAGACACCCTGTGAGGTGGGTGGGGCTGAGAGAGCTCTGACAGAAACTGCTCTTTTTCAAGAACAGCTCTGACAGAACTATGGCTTGCCCAAGGTCATCCAGCAGCTGCGAGTGGAAGAGTGGGGAATCAAACCCGGTTCTCCCAGATTAGAGTCTGCGCACTTAACCACAACACCAGAGAGGTCCTAAGTAAGATGAAACAGAAGGAGACCCAAGGGCCGAAGAGACTCAACTTCTAACCGATGAGGCCCAACTCCCAAGTGTGCCCCAGTGAGAAAATTCTCTTGACCCTTTCCTTCCCAGATCCTCTTGCATGCAGTTACAACCAGGGGTCATTTCGTAGAAAAAGATGTGCAGGAGCTCATTACCATGACTCATTAGCATAACTGATTTGCATATCCCCCCCCCCCACATCACCGGAAGTGTGTCAGAAGGCAACACTCACCACTCAGGCTCCACTGGACTGTTTTGGATTGCTATTGGGGGGGGATGCGCAGATCTGCCCTCACAGAGGAGGGAGAGCTTGTACGGTGGGCCGGGGGGGGGGGGCTCGGCAACTTCCCAGTTTGGTGTAGGAGTTAAGTGTAGTGGAGCCAGTTTGGTGCAGTGGTTAAGTGTGCGGACTCTAATCTGGGAGAACCGGGTTTGATTCCCCACTCCTCCACTTGCACCTGCTGGATGACCTTGGGCAAGCTGTAGTTCTGTCAAGAGTTGTTCTTGAAAAAGAGCAGTTTCTGTCAAGAGTTCTCTCAGCCCCACCTACCTCACAGGGTGTCTGTTGTGGGGAGGGGAAGGGAAAGGAGTTTATGAGCCGCTCTGAGACACCTTTGGGTAGTGAAGGGCAGGGTATAAATCCAATCTCTTCTCTTCTTCTTCTTACCTGGCTGCTTCTTGCTCCTCATGGCCCGACTGAGGGCTGCTGGGAGCAGGGGGCGGGGCTTGTTGCATGTGCCTGCCCCCTGGGCTCCTTACTGTCGGAGCTCCGCTCCTGTGCGCTCCCGCAAGAAATGACCCCTGGTTACAACATCCAACAACCTATGCCCAGGGTCACTTAAGCGCTCGCCAGATCCTGTTTACCAGAGAAACACGCGTCCTCAGAGTGACCTAGGTATAAGCGCATAACTTTACCTTCGTCGTAGATCCAGAGAAGTTAGCCGTGTCACTCTATTGCTGCAAAATAGTAAGAAGCCCAGTAGCACCTTTAGGATGAACAAAACTTTATTGTAGCGTAAACTGTTAAGTCGCTCGCTTAACAAAGCAGTCAGAGAGTGATTCAGCAAGAACACAACTTTATTCTTCAGCTCGAACACAACTCCAACACGGATCAACATCAGATAGCCAGAACAGCTTTTACATTGCAGCTGTCCTGCTTTTAAACATTCCCGGCTAATATAGCCACACCCACTGTACACATATCAACCTATGAGGTTGCAGAGATAAGGTCCAATCACCTTAGTTCCCGCTCAGGGAGCTTGCATGAAGTGATTGGCTTGTTACTTCCTAGGCTAGCAATACTATTGGATGACTTTGGATCCTAGCCCAGGACGAAGCTTTACATCACATTCCAATTAGGTGTTTCACATATGTTAGGCATTCGAGGCAGCTTTGAATACACTACATAAACATTCGAGAAACACAGCTCTCTTCGTCCCGTCTGACGAAGAGAGCTGTGTTTCCCGAAAACTTATGCTACGATAAAGTTTTGTTAGTCTTAAAGGTGCTACTGGGCTTTTTACTAACCTTACTCCAGACGACCAAGATCAGTTTCCCCTGTAGACAGGGTTGCCAGGTCTGGGTTGGAAAATACCTGGGGACTTCGGGGGGTGGATCCGGGAGAGGGCGGGGTTTGGGGAGGGGAGGGGCCTCAGCATGTTACAATGCCAGAGAGTCCGCCCTCCAAAGCAGCCATTTTCTCCAGGGGAGCTGATCTCTGAGGGCCACTTTGGTGTCGTGGTTCGGAGCGCAGACTCTAATCTGGGAGGACCGGGTTTGATTCCCCACTCCTCCTCCACATGCAGCTGCTAGTGTGACCTTGGGTCAGTCACAAGTTCTCTCAGAGCTGTTCGCTCGAGGGCCTTTCTCTCAGAGCTCTCTCCCCCCCCACCTCACAGGGTGTCTGTTGTGGGGAGGGGGAGGGAAAGGGGATTGGAAGCCTCTCTGAGACTCCACGTAAAGGGTGGGGTATAAATCCAATCTCCTCCTCCTCCTCCTCCTCCTCCTCCTCTGTCAGCTAGAGATCAGTTGTAAAAGCAGGAGCTCTCCAGGCCCCACCTGGAGGCTGGCAACCCTATCTCCCAGTGTCACCACTGATCTCAGGACTGCTTCGGAGGGTCGCACGACGTACCCCTGCTGAGCCCCTTGCCTTCCTCAGACTCCAACCTCCCCAGGCTCCGCCCCCAAATCTCCAGGAATTTCCCAACCCAGAGTTGGCAACCAACCCTGATCCTGTGAGTGACTTTCACCTTTCTGGACTGGGGGTCCCTGGGGTGCAAAACTCTCATGAATGAAAAAAGCGAGGGCTGAATAAACCGGGGCAGGAAGACCCGCCTCTGCGGCTGGCTCCTCTACTCTCGGTTTCGGAGCAGGCCTCTTATCTCCTGAACTCAGCCCCTGGCCTGGGAGTTCCCCACATTCAAGCTATTATCACAGCTGACAGAGGCCAGCGTCCCAGGGGACAGGGGTGCAGGCATTTTACTGAGTCGCTTTAGGTTTGCCAACCTCCAGGCGGTTAGCAATGCATGCAGGGGTCATTTCGTAGAAAAAGAGGTGCCAGAGCTCATTAGCATAACTCATTTGCATATGCCACACCCCCTGACATCACCGGAAGTGTATCAGAAGGCAACACCCACTGCTCAGACTCCACTGGACTGTTTTGGATTGCTAGCTATTGGGGGGGGGGGAATGTGCAGATCTGTCCTCGCAGAGGAGGGAGAGCTTGTGCCTGAATAAAACTTGGTCTTAAAGGTGCCACTGGACTGTTTTGGACCAGGGGGCCGGGGGGGGGGGCTCTGCAACTTACCTGGCTGCTTCTTGCTCTGACTGAAGGCTGCTGGGAGCAGGGGGTGGGGCTTGTTGCATGTGCCCACCCCCTGGGCTCTTTACTGCCAGAGCTCCGCTCCTGTGCGCTCCTGCAGGAAATGACCCCTGAATGCACGAGAGATTACGGGGAAAGCCGTTAAGAACAAACCAAAATACAGCCGTGAAAGTGTTCCCTCTAAGCTGTGGAGTCTTGTGAGCAAAAATTCTACGTTGTGAGCTACTGGCATTAAAGTTTTGAGCCAGTGATCTGGCTACTGCATAAATCAGTTTGCTTTGGAGCCCTCCTTCCTGAGCTAAGACAAAAAATGTGTGAGCCGGAGGCTAAAAAACTGTGACCTGGTTCACACTCACTCAGCTTAGAGGGAACACTGGCCGTGATAACAGTTACTCAGTGTAACACCGCATAGTCAACTACACTGCTGACCAAGCACATTCATACACACATTTACATGCAAAGAGTATTAAGGATAAATGTTTTAAATAAATAAAGCACTCCTGATGTTTCCCCACGGTCTCCACTGTGGGTGGAGTCTGGCTCTTCTGAAGTCCTCCATCCTCAAAGCTAGGGTTCCCAACTTCCAGGTGGAGTGTAGCATTTCCCCAAAAGTACAACTGGTATCCAGACTACAGAGATGCAGACTACCCCTGGAGCAAACGGCAGTTTCTACGGAATCACGTCTCTCTTTATTCTGTTACTGCACCAGAATCTAACCGTTTAGGATTCTCTTTGGTGGATGAAATTTTTATGCCAACCGACGTGTCTGTTCATAGATTCAGGCGGGGTCACCGTGTCGGTCTGAAGCAGGAGACCAACGTTGGCGTCCAGGGGCTCCTTTGAGACCAACCAAGTTTTATTCAAGGTACAGGCTTTCGTGTCGTGCACGCACACTTCACTGTATCTGAGGAAGCGTGCTTGCACACAAAAGCTTACACGTGAATAAGACCTTGTTGGTCTTAAAGGTGCCACTGGACTCAAACTTTGTTCGATCTGAGGAAGCGTGCCTGCGCACGATAGCTTACACCGTGAATAAACTTGGTTGGTCTTAACGGTGCCACTGAACTCAAACTTTGTCTGACACGGCTGACACGGCTACCCGCCGGAATCTATCCGAAGAAATTTGCATGCACACGAAAGTGTATGCCCAGAATTAAACTTTGTTGGTCTTAAAGAGCCAGTTTGGTGTAGTGGTTAAGTGTGCGGACTGGAGGTTGGCAGCCCTAGGTAAAGCACTGGAGGTTGGCAGCCCTAGGTAAAGTACGTTGAAAGCATAAACCCAAAATTTAAAATCACGATCCAGGACTGCTACTAAAATTAACCAAATGCAATCCTAGATAAAAACCAGTTTGGTGGAGTGGTTAAGTGCGCGGACTCTAATCGGGGAGAACCGGGTTTGATTCCCCACTCCTCCACATGCACCTGGCTGGATGACCTTGGGCAAGCCGTAGTTCTGATAAAAGCTGTTCTTGAAAAAGAGCCGTTTCTGTCAAGAGCTCTCTCAGCCCCACCCACTTCACAGGGTGCCTGTTGTGGGGAGGGGGAGGGAAAGGAGTTTGTGAGCCGCTCTGAGACTCCTTTGGGTAGTGAAGGGCAGGGTATAAATCCAATCTCTTCTTCTTCTTTTACCTCACAGGGTGTCTGTGGTGGGGAAGGGAAGGGAAAGGAGTTTGTGAGCCGCTCTGAGACTCCCTTGGGTAGTGAAGGGCAGGGTATAAATCTAATATCTTCTTCTTCTTTTACCTCACAGAGCGTCTGTGGTGGGGAGGGGAAGGGAAAGGAGTTTGTGAGCCGCTCTGAGACTCCTTTGGGTAGTGAAGGGTGGGGGATAAATCCAATCTCCTCTTCTTCTTTTACCTCACAGAGCGTCTGTGGTGGGGAGGGGAAGGGAAAGGAGTTTGTGAGCCGCTCTGAGACTCCCTTGGGTAGTGAAGGGCAGGGTATAAATCTAATATCTTCTTCTTCTTTTACCTCACAGAGCGTCTGTGGTGGGGAGGGGAAGGGAAAGGAGTTTGTGAGCCGCTCTGAGACTCCCTTGGGTAGTGAAGGGCAGGGTATAAATCTAATATCTTCTTCTTCTTTTACCTCACAGAGCGTCTGTGGTGGGGAGGGGAAGGGAAAGGAGTTTGTGAGCCGCTCTGAGACTCCCTTGGGTAGTGAAGGGCAGGGGATAAATCCAATCTCCTCTTCTTCTTTTACCTCAGAGAGCGTCTGTGGTGGGGAGGGGAGGGGAAAGGAGTTTGTCAGCCGCTCTGAGACACCTTTGGGTAGTGAAGGGTGGGGTGTAAACCCAATCTCTTCTTCTTCTTAAAGTTGCTGCCGGACTCAAACTTTGTTCTGAAGTTTTTGTCGTTCGTCAATTATGTTTGTTAGAGAACTCAGGCAGGGTGTGTGTGTGTGTGTTTTGTGCTTTCAGAGGCTCAAGAGCAACCCTCTGTTAGTGCCCGGCTGGAAAGGTCCATGGTGGAATTTGGAAGCTCCGTGGTAATAAATTGCAGTACCAACTGCCCGCATCCGACCTCTGGTGACCTCGAGACCAGCCTGGAGAAGGAGGCTGTAGGAAACGGATCCCGATGGAGAGCTTTCCGTCTCCTCAACGTCAGCCACTGGGATCCCGTGCCTTTGTGCTACTTTGAATGTCCTGATGCCGGAGACATGGAACCTCAGCGGGCGAACTTCACTGTTTACCGTAAGTCCCATGCTGGGATTGTCCACAGAGGAATGACTGCTCTGGGTTCTGCTTGGCTTGTAGTAAGCTGGACGTAACTCGTTGGGATATTGGGGCTCTCCCCTTAGGGCAGGGGTGTCAAACATATGGCCCGTGGGCCAGAACCGGCCCGTCCGGGGCTCTAATCCAGCCCGCGAGGAATTGCCAGATGGCTGAGGCTGTGCATTATGTCCCTGTGCTAATGCCTAACAGGCGGTGGAAGTGGGAGGGTGGGCACCAGGGGGGAAATACCGTAAAGAGTTACAACCAGGGGTCATTTCGTAGAAAAAGAGGTGCAGGAGCTCATTAGCGTAACTCATTAGCATAACTTATTTGCATATGCCACACCCCCTGACATCACCGGAAGTGTGTCAGAAGGCAACACCCACCGCTCAGGCTCCACTGGACTGTTTTGGATTGCTAGCTACGGGGGGGGGGGGGGG
>NW_015160931.1:142267-158018 GCF_001447785.1 Gekko japonicus
GAGCTCTGCAACTTACCTGGCTGCTTCTTACTCTGACTGAGGGCTGCTGGGAGCAGGGGGCGGGGGTGTTGCATGTGCCTGCCCCTTGGGCTCTTTACTGCTAGAGCTCCGCTCCTGTGTGCTCCTGGTAAGAATCCAGTAGGACCATAAAGACTAACAAAACCTGTGGCAGGGTACAAGCTTCCGTGAGTCACCGCCCACTTCTTCAGATATTGGAAGAAGTGATACCTGAAGAAGTCAGCCAGTTATTCATGAAAGCTCCTACCGCACCACAATTATTATTTTTTTGCCTTTAAGGTGCTACCAGACTCCTGCTCTTTCCTGCTGCTACAGACAAGATTAACACGGCCACCCACCAATGCTCCCTCTAAGCTGTGGAGTCTTGTGAACAAAAATTTCTACTTTGTGAGCTCCTGGCATAAAAGCTGTGAGCCAGCAGTCTGGCTGCCACATCAATCAGTTTGCTCTGGAGCCATCCCTTCCTGAGCTAAGACAAACATGTGTGAGCCAGAGGCTTAGATACTATGGGCCAGCTCACACTGACTCAGCTTAGAGGGAACACTGCCACCCATCTTGGTCTGTCTGAAGACAGCAACTCACAGAATCTCCTACCTGGCCACGAAAGCCTTTTCCTCAAGGGGACACTGAGCTCTGCAGTCTGGAGAGGAGCTGGAATTCCGGGGGATCCCCAGGCCCCACCTGGAGGCTGGCATCCCTGAACCTCAGTGGGGCACAAGGCCAAAGAGTCCCCCCCCCCCCAAAGCAGCTCTTTCCTCCAGGGGAACTGATCTCCGTAGTATGGAGATGAGCCGGAATTTTGGGAGATCTCCAGGTGCTACTTGGAGGTTTCTTACACTACACAAGGATTATTACTGTGATAGGTGCGCTAAACTAAATAATACAGTACTGCAAAAATCAGAAAATATATGCTGTTTTGTTAAGTCTGCGCTCAACAAAATAGCCAGAGAGTGATTCAGCAAAACTCAGGTTTATTTCCCTATCAATCTGACATAGCTCCATTGCAGCTTGTTCAGTATTTAAACATTCCGGGCTAATATAGCCACGCCTACTATACAGATAAACAACCTATCAGGTTGAGAAAATAAGGACCAATCAGAGTCTTTCCCGCTTATATACATTTGAATCCGATTGGACGCAGTAGTCTTGAACTTCAATCCCTGTTCAAGACGAAGCTTAACATTGCTTCCCTATGAGATGATTCACAATCATCTTAATGCATTCTAGGCAGCATAGAATACATTACACTGTTTAAATGTTAAAGTGATATGCTTTTTGTTTTAAGGTTGGAATACAAAAATACAGTCAGCTTCAAGTAAACAGAAGTGTTTTTTAACGAAGCAAATGAGATTAACGACTTTTTCTGATTTTTGCAGTACTGTATTATTTAGTTTTGGAGCTGCAGTGGCTCAAGTGGTTATAGACGCTGAACTGCAGGCTGTGGAAGGTCAGTAGTTCAGCAGTTTGAGACCTGGGTGTGCCGCATGATGGAGTGAGCTCCCGTCTCTAGTTCCAGCTCCTGCCAACCTAGCAGTTCAAAAGCAAGAAACTGCAAGTAGATAAATAGGGACCGCTTTGGTGGGAAGGGAACAGCGTTCCGTGCGCCTTGGTGTTTAGTCATGCCGGCCACATGACCACGGAAACGTCTTCGGACAGCGCTGGCTCTTCGGCTTGGAAACAGAGATGAGCACCGCAACCCTAGAGTCGGACTCGACTGGATTTCGAGCAAGGGAACCTTTACCTTTACCTTTACCTTTACTATTATTTAGTTTAGCGCACTTATCACAGTAATAATCCTTGTGTAGTGTAATATCCATATACTGTGTACCATACTCTGTTTACTTAGCTACCAGGAGGTTGGCAACTCTATGTAGGATCTCCACAGCCGATAGACCTGGATCCGGTGCCAGTTGGACATGAATTTGGACAGAAGGCTTTCTCTTGAACAGTCTAGATGACTGTGAGCTACGGGCATTCAAGTTGTGAGCGAGCGATTTGGCTGCGCCATAAATTTGTTTGCTCTGAAGACTGGAGCCCTCCTACCTGAGCTGAGACAAAAACGTGTGACCCATAGGCTAAAAGACTGGGAGCTGGCTCACACTAACCCAGCTCAGGGAGAACACTGAGTGCTGGTGCGTGCTTCCCACACCTTCGCGTGGACTCATCCCTCGCTATGCCTTCCTTTCTTTTCCCAGGGCCCCCAAAGCTTGTGTTGCTGGATCCGGTACCAGTGATCGTGGTGGGAGAGAACTATACCTTAACCTGCCGGGTCTCCAGCGTCGCCCCCATCCGGAAACTCTCCGTGGCCTTCCTCCAAGGGCGGGAGACGGTGCACCTGCGGACGTTTGAGAATCGCACCGAGCTCGAAGCCAGCGATGTGGTGGTGAACCACACGGTAACTGCTCGACGGGCTGTCTACGGGGAGGTTATCCGCTGCGACGCGGTGCTGGATTTGCGGCCGGATGGGCCTGTCGTCGGGAAGGCCTCCTCCTTCAATCAAATGCTGACCGTCATGGGTGAGTGCGCGTCCGATTCCTTGCGAGCAGAAAGGGCAGCGAGGCCCGATAACATCCGCTAAAGGAAACCTTGTTGATTGGCTGAAATAGTCACAGGGCCGCATGGTCTGGAAGGGACGGCTTTCCCACCAACTGCTGTTCAGGTTCCCTCGGGCCTCTGCTCTGGCCTCGGTTTTCCCACCTGTGAAATGGAGGAGAGACGGACGATCCCATTGCATGTCCAAGGGAGGGGCAGTAGTGTAGTACAGCATCCGCGGGGCATGCAGAAGGTCCCCGGTTCGATCCCTGGCATGTCCTGCTTAAAGATTCACCAAGTTCAAAAACTATATATTATATTCATTGAAATACAAAGAAGGAGTTAGTGGTCACAGCCCAATAGAGCCGGGGTGTCGAGCTCACTGGTTACGAGGGCCGGATCGGACATAAATGAGACCTTGTTGGGCCGGGCCAGGTAGCGGAGATATAAACTTTATAAAGGACACAAACACAAAAGGTGTTTTTTAAACTTAAAAACGTGCTTAAAACATTAGCACTCTTGCAATATTTTGTTTATTTAACCGTGTCTGATAACTGACAACTCTTGCTCTGAATTACTGCATCAAAATGTCTGTGCTGTTGCAATCCTGAGTGTGCTGTTCAGGCGTGTATCTGTAAGCTGCAAACCTACAATGATGCAGCAGCAGTAGAACCGGAAGAAGAAGCAGAAGACAGCCAGTTCCACTGCGGGCCGGAGAGAAGCCCTCCGGGGGCCTGATCCAGCCCGTGGGCTGCATGTTTGACACCCCTGCAATAGAGTGTATAGACCTAGATCCAACAGATTGCTCATGACAATTAAACATAGTTTAAATCAGGGGTCATTTCGTAGAAAAAGAGGTGCAGGAGCTCATTAGCATAGCTCATTAGCATAACTCATTTGCATATGCCACACACCCTGACATCACCGGAAGTGTGTCAGAAGGCAACACCCACCGCTCAGGCTCCACTGGACTGTTTTGGATTGCTAGCTGTTGGGTGGGGGGGAACGCGCAGATCTGTCCTCACAGAGGAGGGAGAGCTTGTACCTGAATAAACCTTGGTCTTAAAGCTGTCACTGGACTGTTTTGGATTGCTATCTGGGGGGGGGGCTCTGCAACTTACCTGGCTGCCTCTTGCTCCTCGTGGCCCGACTGAGGGCTGCTGGGAGCAGGGGGCGGGGCTTGTTGCATGTGCCCACCCCCTGGGCTCTTTACTGCCGGAGCTCTACTCCTGTGTGCTCCTGCAGGAAATGACCCCTGGTTCTGGCAGAGCTATTCTCTCTAGGACAGTTCTGGAAAGAGCTCCCTCAGCCCCACCTACCCCACAGGGTGTGTCTGTTGTGAAGAGGAGAAGGGAAAGGAGTTTGTAGGCCACTCTGAGACTCCCTTGGGTAGTGGAGGGGTTTAAATCCAATCTCTTCTCTTCTTCAAGGGCTGTCATAGAGAGGATTTGTTTTTTTATTTATCAGGTTTATATCCTGCCCTCCCAGACAAGCCCGACTCAGGGCGGGATATGGTACGGAGTTGTTTTCTGTTGCCCCTGAAGTTCGGACCAGAACCAACGGGTTGGAATTAAATCAGAAGAGATTTCAGCTAAACAGTAGGAAGAACTTCCTGACAGTAGGATGAACTTCCTGATAGAGTGGAACAGGCTTCCTCGGGAGGTGGCGGGGTCTCCTTCTGTGGAGGTTCTCAAACAGAGGCTAGAGGGCCCTCTGACACCCATGCTGATTCTGTGAACTGAGGCAGATCACGAGAGGGAGGGCAGGAAGGGTTGCCTCAGCGCTTAGTTCTCGTGGCCCTTTCTTACACGCCCAGGGAAATGCTGATTGCCATTTTGTGGTCAGGAAGCCGTTTTTCTCCAGGCCAGTTTGGCCAGGGATCCTGGAGGGTTTTTATCATCTTCTGGGCATCGAGCAGAGGTTACCGTGGGTGTAGGGGGGAGGTATTTGTGAATTTCCTGCATTGTGCAGGGGGTTGGACTGGATGACCTTGGAGGTCCCTTCCAACTCTATGATTCTATCTGGCGAAGGCATCTTTGACTCTCGAAAGCTCCCACCCCCAAAATCCTGCTGGTTCTCCTGCAGACCAACAGAGTCAACCCTCCTGCAACGGAAGATATTTTATTAGCTGTTGTAGATTTTCTGGGTTGTGTGGCCGTGGTCTTGGCATTGTAGGACCTGACGTTTCACCAGGAGCATCCTCAGAGGTTAGGGTTGCCAGCCTCCAGGTGGGACCTGGGGATCTCCCGCTTTTACCACTGATCCCCAGCAGACAGAGATCAGCTCCCCTGGAGAAAATGGCAGCTTTGAAGAGTGGACTCTATGGCATTGTGCCATGCTGAGGCTCCTCCCCTTCTCAAACCACGCCCTCTCCTGGCTCCACCCCCAAAGTCTCCAGGTATTTTCCAACCCAGACTTGGCAACCCTAGTCTTGAATTCCAATTTGCCAACTGATTTTCTATTTCAAAATGGCATCTCGGCAGGGCTTTCCACCTCAAGGAATGATTTTCAGAACAGTATTATTACTATTTTCTCTGCATGTGTCTCTGTGTGTGTGTGTGTGTGTGTAAAGCTGGTTGGAATGAAGCTCTCCCCACCTTGAGGCCCAGCCATCAAGTGTGCTTTTGGGGGAGGAAATGATTTAATGCCTTTACTATGCAGATAATGACCCACATAGGAGATGCTTTCTGGCAGGATCAACTGGAGCGTGATGGAGAAGTCGTTGCCCTTCAAGTATGAAAGTAACCCGCTGAGACAATGTCTATTCTGAGAGCAGCAGCCCGGCCTCCTCACAGCTGAAAGAGCTCCAAGTTGGAATCTGCTGCATAGATTCACAGGCACCAAACTAAGAAGAGGGTTTCTTTGCCATGTCTGAGGTTGCCATTTGGGGGGGAAGTTCCCCCCTCTTCTTCTTTGCCTTGAACGCTTGTTGTTTGACCTCCTATAAAATAAACCTTTTCCTTGTTTCAACTCTGCCTGGTCCTCACGCCTGTTATTAGACCTAAAGGGAGGTCTGAAGGTCTTGGGAAGGGTACTCTGGACCTTCTCAAGGGAACCTCAATCCAGAGTGGTGGCAGCGTCAGTTGACACCCCACCTGAGTCATGACAAGTGCTGTTGTCAAATGTAGAGCCTTTTTGTTGGGAGATTTTTTTACCAGCAATTTTTCTCCTCTTCTGTTTCCTCCCTCCCCACTTGCAGACTATACAGCAATATCTGTGGCCATTGCTTCGATAGCCACGCTGGCTCTCATACTGGTGGGAACTGGCATCTATTCCTACTGTCCCAGAAAACAGTAGAACAAATCCAGACACAAGGCGTTGGGAAAAGCTTTGTGCAACGACTCGGGTGATGGAGTTGGGAAGCGCTTTGGAGGTGGGGAAGGGCCACGGAAAGAAGAAACGGAAACGGGGGTGTAATGTATCCAGTCCAGACTAGTCCAGAGACAAACGTCGAGCTTCGCTCCAAGAGACAATGGACTATGCGGATCCTAGCCTGCTCCAATCAGGGGGCTAGGTTCCCAGCCGAGAGCCTATGGGACTCTCGGCCACTGTAAATAACCTATAGGGAAGTAGGGGTGTGTATTGGGTGCCGGTTTCTCAGGGGATATAAGCTGGCCTGCGAGCCGGCCAAAGTTGTCTTGTTCCGGATAGAATAAAGTACGCTTTGCTGAAATCACTCTCCGTTTGCGTACTTTTCAGGGGACTTCCCTCCAGCCGAGTCCTGAGCCCGACCCCCGCCAAAGACGGGGGCCGGGGAGAGAAACACTAGTTTCTGTTCTCTTGGACTTCAGCCTGCCCGGCCACCACATGATCCTGTAGCCTCCCTCCTCTCTCCTTTCCACTTGAAATGCACCACTCAGACATCTAAGGTTGCCACCTTTGGGCTGGGAAATACCTGGAGATTTTGGGGGTGAAGCTTGAGGTGGGTGGGGTTGAAGAGGGGAGGGGCTTCAGTGGGGTCTTTCCGTCGATATCAAAGGCCTTTGTATAATAAAGTTCCTTCGGAACGCTCCAAAAAACGTGTAAGTGTCTCAATTCTTAAGGATGAAAAAACCTTGTACATTTCTTGATTCCACACGCGATGGACGTCTTCACCGAAGACCTTCTCCAAGTGACATAACACACAAAAGGCTTGTGAGGACCAAACTCTTCCGTCTGACGAACTCCACTAGCCTCTGGATTCGTTTCACATAACATTTTATCAAAGATGGAACATATCCACGTCCTATTGTAACAACTGTGCCATACGTCGAGTCTTCTCATCCGCGATAGATATCACGTCCATTTGCCAAGGAACCACCTGTTGTAAGAAATGTCTTCCAGGTGGCGGCCGGAGATCTTCCGGGATCACAACTGATCTCCAGGTGATGGAGATCAGTTCCCCTGGAGAAAATGGCCGCTTTGGAAGAAACACTCTATGGTGCTCTGGGGAGGGACTGTTGTTCAGTGGAGGAGCCCCTGCTTTGAACATAGAAGGTCCCAAATCCCGTCACCGGCAATGCTCCCTCTAAGCTGTGGAGTCGTGTGAGCAAAAATTCTACTTTTTTTTTTAAAATTATTTTTATTAAAAGTTTCAAATGTTTTACAGAGGAGATTGGATTCATACCCCGCCCTTCATTACCCAAAGGAGTCTCAGAGCAGCTCACAAACTCCTTTCCCTGCCCCCTCCCCACAACTGACACCCTGTGAGGTAGGCGGGGCCGAGAGAGAGCTCTTGACAGAAACTGCCCTTGAGAGAACAGCTCTGACAGAACGATGGCTTGCCCAAGGTCATCACTACCTGCCCTGCGGATGCGTTCTCTGTCTTGCTCACGACCATCTGCACTGCCCGCAGCCCTTTCCCTGGGTACACTGGGTAGTGTGGGCGGCTGGGAGCATGGGTTCTGGAGGTGAGCAGGTAGGTAAGGGGCTGGTAGAAGTCGTGGGCCCAGCAGCCACCCCACCTGAACGCACGCTGAGGCCGGCCCTGGCCATGTGCCTGTCGCAAAACAAGGCACATGCCATCACATCAGCACTCCCCTGGCCGCTGCAGTTTCATCGATGCACATATGCACCCATGCGTTTCAGCAAGTGGGAAGTGGGGGCGACGATCCAGCCAGAAAACCGCCGCATACGCCAGTTCTGAAACCGATGTGAAAAATTCGTCAAACTGCAACGAAGATGGCAGGTGGAAGGGCCAAACCGCCATGCAAAATGAACCTCCGAAGAGCACCCGGAAGGGACAGAGGAAACCCCTCTCATGCCCCTAACCCCTGTCTCGTCAACCCCCTTGACGTCTTTCACCAGGATCGCCATCTGTTTGTGGTCTATTTGGGGCCGTTCGCAAGCTTCGTGCGTGATAAGAGCGAGCTGCACAATGGCCGGAGCTTTGTCGATGTCGCCTATTACGCATGCACGACTTGACGCAGATTGCCATAGCAGTCGAGTCGTGAAGCTCAGATTTGGATCCCGCACTCGCGTTTCGCACCGTTCCATCTCAGAAAGAGCTTAATGGGCAATGATAGGTTTCAGAGGGGGGGGTGAGTCACAGATGGTGATTCTGCCCTTCATTTAGACTGCATCCAATGAGACGTCTGTGGAGGGAACCGAACCAGACTGATTGGCAAATCCTTTCGATGCCAGCAAATATTTCCCCCCCTTCAGAGATGCAAGCACAAATTTGGGCCAAGAAGGAAAAACAGGATTGTGGAAGGAGGCGGTGGGAAACGTAGGGAAATGTGATTTCTGTGTGAAATCCTCATCTCCTATTCAAGCGTGTGTGTTTTTTTACACTTCCAGCAACTATTGGACACATTTCTGTACATTTTAGCTAATCTATCCGGTGTTAAATACCATCGGTAAAGCATCTTATACAGATTCTCTTTAAATGTTACCGATTTAGTTACTTTCACATTCACTTTCCATAGTTTACTCCACTGTGCAAGATCCAGGGGTCATTTCCTGCTGGAGTGCGGCAGAGCTGCGCTCTGGCAGTAAGGAGCCCGGGCGCCGCCCCCCCGCCCCCGCTGAAGAAGGCCTTGGGCTTTTGCAGAGAAATTCCGGGGAAGGGGGGGATTTGAATGCTTTTCTTTCCCTTCCCCAGATAGGAAAGGGAGAGCTCCTAATACTGGGTAGGATTGTCTGGTCCAGGTCGGGAAAAACCTGGGGATTTGGGGGGTGGAGGCTGAGAAGGGCGGGGTTTGGGAAAGGGAGGGACCTCCTCAGGGCATAAGGCCACAGAGCCCACCTTCCAAATCGGGCATCTTCTCCAGGATAACTGGAGATGCCAGCCTCCAGGTGGGGCCTGGGGATCCCCTGGAATTCCAGCTCATCTTCAGAATACAGGGATCAGTCTCTCCTGGAGGAAATGGCTGCTTTGGAGGGGGGACTCTGTGGCCTTGTGCCCCAGTGAGGTTCAGGGATGCCAGCCTCCAGGTGGGGCTTGGGGATCACCTGGAATTCCAGCTCATCTTCAGAATACAGGGATCAGTCCCCTTGGAGGAAACGGCTGCTTTGGGGGGGGGACGCTGTGGCATTGTGCCCCACTGAGGTCCAGGGATGCCAGCCTCCAGGTGGGGCCTGGGGATCCCCTGGAATTCCAGCTCATCTTCAGAATACAGGGATCCGTTCCCCTGGAGGAAATGGCTGCTTTGGAGGGGGGACCCTGTGGCCTTGTGCCCCACTGAGATCCCTGTCCTCCCCCGTCTCCATCCCCAAATCTCCAGGAGTTTCCCAACCTGAATCTGGCAACCCTAACCTCCCATCCGCTACCAGTGGCCGGGGGAACACAGCACCCTTAAGAAGAACTGATCTCTGTTATCTGGAGACATCCAGCTACCACCTGGAGGTTGGGAACTGTAATAATAGGGAACGATTTTGCAAATCTGGACTGCCATGCAAAGGAGTGACTTCTCCTCCCTAAACCAGTTTGGTGGAGTGGTTAAGTGTGCGGACTCTGATCTGGGAGAGCTGGGTTTGATTCCCCACTCTTCCACTTGCAGCTGCTGGATGACCTTGGGCAAGCCATAGTTCTGTCAGAGCTGTCCTCTCAGGAGCAGTCCTCGAAAGAGCTCTCTCAGCCCCGCCTACCTCACAGGGTGTCTGTTGTGGGGAGGGGAAGGGAAAGAAGTTTGTAAGCCGCTCTGAGACTCCTTCGGGTAGTGAAGGGCAGGGTATAAATCCAATCTCTTCTTCCTTTTCTTCTAATTTCTGCTTCTGCGGGAGCCACAGCTGTGAGGAAAGCACATCGAAGCGGTTTCGGGGCCGGCCCACCATTTAAAGGAAAGGCTGTAAGGATTCTGGGTTTCGTACATCGCCACAATGCCTGCAGAGAAAGCGCTTCGATGTGGGAACCGGCATGAGAAATCCATGCCCAGCGGGTCACAGCTGACAGTTTTCCATGTGAACAGGGAGTGGGAGGTGAATGTAGGTACTTGAACACAGTGGAGGGGGAAAAACCTACCTCTGCAGTATCAGATGTAGTGAGACATAAAGGTGAGTTCATAATTCTTTCCACGTAGGAGTTGTCACAGCGAGGTGCTTTTCAAAGCACGAGGGAGGGCTGAGCATAAAGGATAGTTGTTTCTTTTGTGAAATAATCTGAAAGTTATGATAATTATATTCATTCCTATGTTATGTAGCTGTATGTTCTATTTGAAAAATAAAAATGTTTTATGAGAAAGGGAGATCTCACGGAACGACAACCAATCTCCAGACGACGGAGACAACCAATCTCCAGGCGACGGAGATCCATTCCCCTGGAGAAAACGGCTGCTTCGGAGGGTGGGCTCCGGGGCATTCCACCCCAGGGAGGGCCGTCTCCGGGACCCTCCCCCAGATCTCCACAGATCTCCCCACCCGGAGTTGGCAATCGCCCGACAAGGCGAACTCTCAGCAAGAAGAAACAGGGAAGAGTTTCTAACTGTAGCTCACAAAAGGGACGATCTGAAGAGAAAGAGAGAGAGGCAGATGAAAAGGCAGGAAGACCTTTTGGGGGTTGCCAGCTCTGGGTTGGGAGATTCCTGGAGATTTCAGTGTGGGGGAGGAGAAGAAGAGGGGGAGGAAGGGGAGGGGAAGGAGGGGGAGGGGGAGAAGAAGGAGGGGATACCCCAGCCTTCACTACCTGAAGGAGTCTCAGAGCAGTTTACAATCTCCTTCCTCAGAAGAAGAAGAAGAAGAAGAGGGGGGCAGGGAAAAGGAGGAGGACTGGATTTATACCCCACCTCAGAAGAAGAAGAAGAAAGAAGAAGAACAAGAAGAAGAAGGGGAGGGGGGAAAGGAGGAGGACTGGATTTATACTCCACCTCAGAAGGAGGAGGAGGAGGAGGAGGAGGAAGAGGAAGAGGAGGAGGACTGGATTTATACCCCACATCAGAAGAAGAAGAAGGGGGGGAGGGGGAGGACTGGATTTATACCCCACCTCAAAAGAAGAAGAAGAAAGAAGAAGAAGAAGAGGGGGAGGACTGGATTTATACCCCACCTCAGAAGAAGAAGGGGAGGGGGGAAAGGAGGAGGACTGGATTTATACTCCACCTCAGAAGGAGGAGGAGGAGGAGGAGGAGGAAGAGGAAGAGGAGGAGGACTGGATTTATACCCCACATCAGAAGAAGAAGAAGGGGGGGAGGGGGAGGACTGGATTTATACCCCACCTCAAAAGAAGAAGAAGAAAGAAGAAGAACAAGAAGAAGAAGGGGAGGGGGGAAAGGAGGAGGACTGGATTTATACCCCACCTCAGAAGAAGAAGAGGGGGAGGAGGAGGACTAGATGTATACCCCCACCTCAGGAGAAGAAAAGGGGGGGAAGGGAGGAGAAGAGGGGGGAGGAGACTGGATTTATGCCCCGCCTCAGAGTGGCTCACAATCTCCTTTCCCTTCCCCTTCCCACAACGGACACCCAGTGAGGTAGGTGGGGCTGAGAGAGCTCTGACAGAAACTGCCCTTGAGAGAACAGCTCTGAGAGAACTTGTGACTGACCCAAGGCGGTCACACCAGCAGCTGCATGTGGAGGAGTGGGGAATCAAACCCGGTTCTCCCAGGTTAGAGTCCGCCCTTTTAACCACTACACCCAATTGGCTTGGAGGGCCAGGTTTGGGGAGGGAGGGAGGGATGGACCTCAGTGCAGCCCAATGCCACAGAGTCCACCCTCCAAAGCAGCCATTTTCTCCAGAGTGTCCGATCTCTGTAGTGAGGAGCCATGTTCCCTCTAAGCTGTGGAGTCTTGTGAGCAAAATTTCTGCTTTGTGAGCTACTGGCATTAAAGTTGTGAGTGAGCAATTTGGCTGCTGCATAAATTAGTCTGCTCTGGAGCCATCTTTCTTGAGCTAAGACAAAAATGTGTGAGCCAAAGGCTAAAAAACTGTGAGCTAGCTCACACTCACTCAGCTTAGAGGGAACACTGGTGAGGAGATCGGGTGTACTTCCAGGACGACTTGGAAGCTGGGAACCCTGGCTTGCCCACATGCTGCCTGGCGCCGCCAACCCAGTCCTGGAGGAGGCCTGAACTGCCGTTTTTTGAAGCGAGGGGAGAAAGGGGAAGCTGAAAGGAAGCCGGATGGGGATTCTGAGCTGGGCTGGCAGGGAACTCAAGATAATTTCTCAAAACCACGAGATGGCGGAGGCGGCCGCGCACACAGCCCCTTAATTTCTTCATCACTGATGTCATGTTGTCTAACTGGCTTTTTGAGTCACGGAGCGTGTGTGCGGTGGTGCGTGTGAGTCATGCCACTCTGAATAGGTTACGGGCCTGCTTCTCCTCCACCGCTGGGCCGTGACGGAGCGGAACGCTCACATGCAGAGTCGAAAAGGCCAGCTTCCTCAAGGCAGTTCGGCAGGAAAGGAAACTGGGGCGAAATTACCGGGTGGGGGGCCCTCAGAGAAGGGGGGTGTAGTGAGGCACACCCGGACTGCTAACAAGAAGGGCGCATGTTCCTAGATACGTGCAGGTTCATGCGCATCTCCTCGCTTGTCTGCACATGTCAAGCAGTGTTCCCTCTAAGCTGAGTTAGGGTGAGCCAGCTCACAGTTTTTTAGCCTCCAGCTCACACATTTCTGTCTCAGCTCAGGAAGGAGGGCTCCAGAACAAACTGATTTATGCAGCAGCCGAATCGCTCCCTCACAACTTTAATGCCAGCAGCTCACCAAGTAGAATTTTTGCTCACACAGGGGCCAAGAGAGTTAGTGTGTCTGTATATGGAGGTTCCCCTCAGTCACCATGGCTAGTAGCCATCGATAGACTGATCCTCCATGAATCTATCTAATGTCCTTTCGAAGCTTTCTATTCCTGTGGCCGTCCACTACGTCCCGGCGAACTCCACCTTTTAATCACTCTCTGTGGGAAGAAGTATTTCCTTTTGTCCATCCTGAATTCAGAGCTCTCAAAGTTTGCCTCACGGCTGTTGCTGACAACGAAGTCAAGAAAACAAATTGAGGCACTGCTTTGGGTATCTGGAGCATCTGTCATATCAGAAGCCTTGCCAAAAAACCCTCCTCTGCAGGTGTTGGCAAGGTACATAAGTATCCCTACGGGTGCAGGATCAGAAAGAAAAGAGAAGACAGAAGGGATTGGATTTATACCCCACCCTCCACTACCCAAAGGTGTCTCAGAGCAGCTTACAGACTCCTTTCCCTTCCCCTCCCCACAACAGACACCCTGTGAGGTAAAAGAAGAAGAAGAAGAAGAGATTGGATTTATACTCCCCCCTTCACTACCCAAAGGTGTCTCAGAGCAGCTTACAGACTCCTTTCCCTTCCCCTCCCCACAACAGACACCCTGTGAGGTAAAAGAAGAAGAAGAAGAAGAGATTGGATTTATACTCCCCCCTTCACTACCCAAAGGTGTCTCAGAGCAGCTTACAGACTCCTTTCCCTTCCCCTCCCCACAACAGACACCCTGTGAGGTAAAAGAAGAAGAAGAAGAAGAGATTGGATTTATACTCCCCCCTTCACTACCCAAAGGTGTCTCAGAGCAGCTTACAGACTCCTTTCCCTTCCCCTCCCCACAACAGACACCCTGTGAGGTAAAAGAAGAAGAAGAAGAAGAGATTGGATTTATACTCCCCCCTTCACTACCCAAAGGTGTCTCAGAGCAGCTTACAGACTCCTTTCCCTTCCCCTCCCCACAACAGACACCCTGTGAGGTAAAAGAAGAAGAAGAAGAAGAGATTGGATTTATACTCCCCCCTTCACTACCCAAAGGTGTCTCAGAGCAGCTTACAGACTCCTTTCCCTTCCCCTCCCCACAACAGACACCCTGGGAGGTAGGTGAGGCTGAGAGAGCTCTTGACAGAAACTGCTCTTTTTCCAGAACAGCTCTTATCAGAACTATGGCTTGCCCAAGGTCATCCAGCCAGGTGCATGTGGAGGAGTGGGGGTATCAAACCCGGTTCTCCCAGATTAGAGTCCGCGCACTTCACCACTACACCAAACTGGCTCTCAGAAAGGCATTCTGAGTCCAATATTGCACCTTGGTTTGGTCCTGATGAAAGGGAGGGATGCGCTCCATCTGTCGCTACGATTACATCACCCACACGGCTGGGTGCTTTCACAGCGACTCCCCAGCCTCCTCCACACGACGTCCTCAAGCTCACATGTTTACTTCTGCCCACCACCCTCTTCAAGATCTTCCTTCCTTCCTTTCTGTTGTGAGTGAGGGATGGAAATATCTGGCTCTTTGTCTCCGCTATGGCATCGTTTTCTGGAGTTTGCTTTCTGATGCGCCCCAGATTGTCACAGTGTGGGCAGTTTCTTTGAAAAGGACTATCGTGGTCTGTCTTTCTATTTTGAGGGCTGCCTCGAGTGTTCGTTGAAGAGAAAGATGGTGCGTACATTCTCTGGAATACAATGCAAAGAAATAGCTGGGCCCCAAAAGCCCATCCAACTGTTGAGGATGATAAGAACATCAGAGAACCCGTGTTGGATCAGACCAGTGGCCCATCCAGTCCAACACTCTGTGTCACACCGTGGCCAAAACCCAGGGGCCGTCAGGAGGTCCACCAGTGGGTCCTCCAGATGCCCTCCCACTCTTGCCCCCTCCAAGCAACAAGAAGACAGAGCACCACTGCCCCAGACATAAGAACATAAGAGAAGCCAAGGTTGGATCAGGCCAATGGTCCATCCAGTCCAACACTCTGTGTCACACCGTGGCCAAAACCCAGGGGCCGTCAGGAGGTCCACCAGTGGGTCCTCCAGATGCCCTCCCACTCTTGCCCCCTCCAAGCAACAAGAAGACAGAGCATCACTGCCTCAGACAGAATGTTCCATCTATACCTTGTGGCTAAGAGCCACTGATGGACCTCTGCTCCGTTTGTTTCTCCAAACATACGGCTCTGAAACACTTCAATACTTGGAGTTGGGAAGTCCAAATGGTAAGTATCTCCTGCATTCCATTAATTAACATGGGGCATGATCCGTTAAGAACTTCTCCTGGGCAAGCTCCTTTCATCCTTACTCTCAGCTAGCTCCCCCAACGATCAACATCCTTGTTCAAAAGTTACATTGAACACGCATACCCATCCGCGTCTAGTGTACGCCTGAAGTTGTCCTTATGCGTACAGTGAGTCCTTCTCAAGTTGCATTCCTTTACATCTGTACATGTGATTTGTAGCCCACAGTTACCTAGGAACTGGTCCCCAGTTCATTTGTAAAGTCAACATGTGTTGGATCTTTCATACAAGATACAAAAAGACAGATATTGCTGTGTATGTTCATCAAATTTTCAATTTTCCAAGTTGTATTTTGTTTTTCAGATACATCAAACAACTCAATAAGAACAAAGTCTTCAGAAGAGAAGAAGAAGAAGGACGGACCTTCCCGGGCTTTCTGTAGTCCGTTTCGAACAATATCTTTCTCAGATATCCTATAGAACAATAAATATGAGGGGTAACAACTCCATAAACACAATTCCTCAATTTGCTAATTTAACAATAAAGCATCTTTATTGTTAAATTAGCAAATTGAGGAATTGTGTTTATGGAGTTGTTACCCCTCATATTTATTGTTCTATAGGACATCTGAGAAAGATATTGTTCGAAACGGACTACAGAAAGCCCGGGAAGGTCCGTCCTTCTTCTTCTTCTCTTCTGAAGACTTTGTTCTTATTGAGTTGTTTGATGTATCTGAAAAACAAAATACAACTTGGAAAATTGAAAATTTGATGAACATACACAGCAATATCTGTCTTTTTGTATCTTGTGCCACTCTAATTGCTGGATCCTTTATAATTTCTT
>NW_015160931.1:158755-166599 GCF_001447785.1 Gekko japonicus
TGTGTCAGTTTCTAGCATAGAAGGACACGCAGCACATCTACCGCACCTGCGATGTCCTACCAGAGAATCGCCTTGATGTTCCCTTTTAAAGGCGTCTGCCCTCACTAATTTATCTTTTAAGTTTTGAGTTCGTCTGAATCCTATTCTCAATGGAGTTTGGCATGCCTTAATATCATTTAGTATGTGCCAATGTCTATTAATGATGGTTCTAATCTCCCATGCCCTGGGTGTATAGTTAAGTGCCCAGCTGAACCCACTACTGTCTCTCTGCCTTCCACCGTGCCTTATCTATTACCCAAATCGGATACCCCCTCTTTAAGAATTGAGCTGTTAATTTGTCAGCCTCTTTCTTGAAGTCTTCTTCAAACGAAGAATTTCTTTTTACCCTCAAAAACTGTCCGTATGGTAAATTCTGTATTAGGTGTTTAACATGATGCGATTGGTAATGTAGTACGGAGTTCTTATCTGTTTCTTTATGAAACGGGCGAACAGCCAGTTTGCCTTCTCTAGAGAAGACCACAGTATCCAAAAAGTTGACTTCTATAGGGCTAGCATTATAAGTAAATTTAATGCATTCATGTACTGAGTTTAACCACTGGAAAAAAGGCTCTACAATATCAAATTGATCTATAATCAAAAAACAATCATCTATATACCGTTTAAATAAAATAATGTGCTCCCAAAAAGGATTAGTATTAATATTAGTCACCCATTGTTTTTCAAAAGCCCCCATAAATAAATTAGCAACACTTGGTGCGAAAGAACTGCCCATAGCTACACCCTTCACCTGAAAGTAAAAATCTGAACCAAAACGAAAAAAACTCTTTTCAAAAATAATATCAATAAGGTCCAACAAAAAATGTGTAGGGGGATTGCTTAAGCATATTTTTTCCAGTGTATTCAAAAGAATAAGCCTTACCTCTTCATGGGGTATATTGGTGTACAAAGATCTCACATCCATAGTCATCAGTGCTGCCCCACTGGGGAAGTCTCTCCCTTCTATGGTTTGAATAAAATGACGAGTATCTTTAATGTACGATGCATTTATATTTCTAGAACTTTTGTAAACACCACATATACAGTCAAGATTGGAATTATAAGAACACTATAGACAACATGAATTGTATGTATAATTATTCATCTTTATTGTTAAATTAGCAAATTGAGGAATTGTGTTTATGGAGTTGTTACCCCTCATATTTATTGTTCTATAGGATATCTGAGAAAGATATTGTTCGAAACGGACTACAGAAAGCCCGGGAAGGTCCGTCCTTCTTCTTCTTCTCTTCTGAAGACTTTGTTCTTATTGAGTTGTTTGATGTATCTGAAAAACAAAATACAACTTGGAAAATTGAAAATTTGATGAACATACACAGCAATATCTGTCTTTTTGTATCTTGTGCCACTCTAATTGCTGGATCCTTTATAATTTTTTGGATCTTTCATACAAACAGATGTATGCATGTACATGTGGGATGTACTTGTTCATTGTACCATGGAAGAAGAGGAGGAGGAGGAGGAGGAGAGAAGAGATTGGATGTAAACCCCGCCCTTCACTACCCAAAGGAGTCTCAGAGCGGCTTACAAACTCCTTTCCCTCCCCACAACAGACATCCCGTGAGGTAGGTGGGGCTGAGAGAGCTCTTGACAGAAACTGCTCTTTTTCAAGGACAGTTCTTATCAGAACTATGGCTTGCCCAAGGTCGTCCAGCAGGTGTAAGTGGAGGAGTGGGGATTCAAACCCTGTTCTCCCAGATTAGAGTCCTCACACTTAACCACTACACCAAAGAGCAGGAGGAGGAGGAGGAGGAGGAGATTGCTTTTATACCCCGCCCTTCACTCGGAGTCTCAAAGTGGCTTACAAACTCCTTTCCCTTCCCCTCCCCACAACAGACACCCCGTGAGGTAGGTGGGGCTGAGAGAGCTCTGACAGAAACGGCTCTTTTTCAAGGACAGCTCTTATCAGAACTACGGCTTGCCCAAGGTCATCCAGCCAGGTGCAAGTGGAGGAGTGAGAAAATCAAACCCGGTTCTCCCAGATTAGAGTCCTCGCACTTAACCACTACACCAGACTTTCCTTGGTGGTCTTCTAGTGTCAACATTTAGGCTGTAGACTCCTTGGGGCAGGGAGTTTTTTTGCTTGTGTTTACTCTGTCAAGTCAGTGGTGGAAAGTGCCGTCAAGTCGCAGCTGACTTAGGGTGGCCCAATAGGATTTCCAAGGCAAGAGACGATCAGCAGGTAGTTTGCCATGGCCTTCCTCTGCATAGCAACCCTGGACTTCCTTGATGGTCTCCCATTCAATGGATAACCGGGGCTGACTCTGCTTAGCTTCTGAGATCTGAGAAGATCAGGCAAGGCAGAGACCGTTAGAGGTGGGTTTCCCATTGCTTGCCTCTGCGTAGCAACCCTGGACTTCCTTTGGTGGTGTCCCATCCAAATACCGACTATTGATGACACTACTAACTGGGCCATCCAGTTCAGAGTAAGAGTCCTTCAGAGGTGGTCTGCCATGGCCTGCCTCTGCATAGCAACCCTGGACTTCCTTTGGTGGTGTCCCATTCAAGTACTAACTAAGGCCGACCCTGCTTAGCTTCTGCAATCTGATGAGATGAGGCTAGCCTGGGCCATCCAGTTCAGACTAAGAGTCCTTCCGAGGTGGTCTGCCATGGCCTGCCTCTGCGTAGCAACCCTGGACTTCCTTTGGTGGTGTCCCATTCAAGTACTAACCAGGGCCGAACCTGCTTGGCTTCTGCGGTCTGATGAGATGAGGCTAGCCTGGGCCATCCAGTCCAGACTAAGAGTCCTTCCGAGGTGGTCTGCCATGGCCTGCCTCTGCGTAGCAACCCTGGGCTTCCTTTGGTGGTGCCCCATTCAAGTACCAACCAGGGCCGACCCTGCTTAGCTTCTGCGGTCTGATGAGATGAGGCTAGCCTGGGCCATCCAGTTCAGACTAAGAGTCCTTCCGAGGTGGTCTGCCATGGCCTGCCTCTGCGTAGCAACCCTGGGATTCCTTTGGTGGTGTCCCATTCAAGTACTAACCAGGGCCGACCCTGCTTAGCTTCTGCAGTCTGATGAGATGAGGCTAGCCTGGGCCATCCAGTTCAGACTAAGAGTCCTTCCGAGGTGGTCTGCCATGGCCTGCCTCTGCGTAGCAACCTTGGGCTTCCTTTGGTGGTGTCCCATTCAAGTACTAACCCGGGCCGACCCTGCTTAGCTTCTGCGGTCTGATGAGATCGGGCAGAGATTAACGGAAGCTTGCTTCTGCCTAGCAACCCCAGACTCGGTGAGTGGAAGGCCTGCTACAATATGTTTTTTTGTACTTTAATCCATATGTTACTTTTATCCAGGCAGCCCAACCCCGACACCACGCTGTCCTCCTGCAAACCGGCAGTCCGCTTCCTCCATCACGATCGCAACCCTCCTTCAATTTCCTTTCACTGCTCTGTTCCACCTGTGTTGAAAGAACCACCAAGCCGCCAGCCGACCAGCTCTTCTCTCTGGCTCTGAGCGTGGAGCCAGCAGAGAGGAGAGAGCGACCGCTCTCTGGCGACAGGCCCCCCCCCTCCGGGACACCTGCTCCGAAGCAGTGTTCCCTCTAAGCTGAGTGAGTGCGAGCTAGCTCCCGGTTATTTAGCCTCCGGCTCACGCATTTTTGTCTGGGCTCAGGAAGGAGGGCTCCAGAGCAAACGAATGTATCAGGGGCGGATTAACCGTGAAGCAGACTAGACACGTGCTTAGGGCACCAGGGCCAAAGGGGGCACCACAAAGTTGGGAAAAGGGTGAAAAGAAAAGAAAAAAGAATGAAGATTTGTAGGTCTTTCTCACGACTGAACCGTAAGTAAAACGTGTAAAAAAAACCCCAAATAGATCAGCTATGCTTCAAGAAAGACTCAGTTCACTGTGTATATTCACAATTGAAGCAGACATTCCGAGAGTTATTAATTTCGAGGATGTTATCAGTGATTTTGCGAAAATGACATGTAGAAAAGCGCCTTTTTCAGGTCACGAATATTGGGACTTTGAGACATTTACCGTGTGAAATATTAAAATAGATGTCGTATTGCAGTTCGAAAGCAAGAAATTGCAAGTAGATAAATGGGGACCACTTCGGTGGGAAGGTAACAGCGTTCCGTGCGCCTTGGTGTTTAGTCATGCCGGCCACATGACCACGGAAATGTCTTCGGACAGCGCTGGCTCTTCGGCTTTGAAACGGAGATGAGCACCGCAACCCTAGAGTCGGATTCGACTGGCTTTCGAGCAAGGGAACCTTTACCTTTACCTTTTACTATGTAGCCCAAGCTTAGCTTCGTTTGTACAGTCTATTGTGTTATCCTATGAATAAATCTTTGTATTGCTGCAACCTGCATGGTGTATCTGGTCTGACAGGTCAACAACTAAAATGGACGGGGTCCATGTGGAAAGGAGGGGGGCACCAAGATTGGTCAGTGCTTTGGGCACCAGTGAGCCTTAATCCACCCCTGGTGACAGGTGGCCCCCCATCTCTGGGACACCTGCTCCGAGGCAGTGTTCCCTCTAAGCTGAGTGAGTGCGAGCTAGGTCCCGGTTTTTTAGTCTCCGGCTCACACATTTTTGTCTCGGCTCAGGAAGGTGGGCCCCAGAGCAGACTAATTTACGCAGGAGCCCAAATCGCTCACAGCTCCGACGCCGCCAGTAGCTCGCCAAGTAGAATTTTTGCTCACAGGCAATGCTCCCTCTAAGCTGTGGAGTCTTGTGGGCAGAAATTCTACTTTGTGTGAGCTCCTGGCATTAAAGTGGTGAGCGGGCGATTGGGCTGCAGCGTAGATCAGTTTGCTCCGGAGCCCTCCTTCCTGAGCTGAGACAAAAAGGTGTGAGCCGGAGGCTAAAAAACCGGGAGCTAGCTCACACGGGCTCAGCTTAGAGGGAACCCTGCTCACAAGGCTCCACAGCTCAGAGGCAGCATCGCTCTGAAGGACCCCGGGGGCCGGGCGCCCGCAGCTGGAGGCGGGATGCAGGAATGGATGGACCACTCCATCCGTGGCGCGAGGCCCGGTCTCTGCTCCCTGTGAGTAATGTTGGAAGTAGGCGGGCAGGTGGGCAATCTGCCCCTGAGAAAAGGCACCCTGCCGCCTCTGCCGCCTTTGCCGCTTCTCCCCTTAGCTACCAAGTTACCGAGGCGAAGCCAATCCGGAGCCGAATTTCCCCTCCCCTCCGCTCTCCTGGCTAATCTCTCCTCCTTTCCTCCCCCTTTCTCTCTCTCTCTCCCTCTCTCTCTCTGCTTGGCTTCCTCAGCCATGAAGCTGCGGTGGACACCCTGCCTTCCTTTGCTTTGGTCACTCCTGCTGCTGCTTCTGCCGGCGGGTAAGTGGTGGTGGGGGTCTCTGTCCCCCTTCTGCTCCGGCGCCCATCCTTCGCCCCATAGATGGGGATGGGCTTCTTGCAAAGGGGGGGTGGGGAGGGAGGGCGCTCGTCCTCCCTTGTTCCAGAGGGGGATGCAGCTGGGTGGATTCTCGGGGAGGAAGAGAACAGGGGCCGTATTCTGCCATCTGTGTGTGCCTGTGAGGGGGGGGAGGGGGGGGAGAGAGAGGGAAGGGAAGGGGGATTCCACCGGACTGCATCGGCATCTCTGCCTCCAGCACGTGTGCATGTCCGGGAAAGAGGCAGCCTGTCATTTTTTCCTGGGGAGAGGGGGAGGGGATCTCCCCCCCCTCCCGAGCGCCCTCCCCCCAGCCCTTTCCTTTTGCTCAAGAGAGGGAGGCTCCTCCTGGAAGAAGGAAGAGGGGCAGGTTCCCTAGATCGGAGCTGGGAGCTATGGCGTCACGGAAGGGGTCTGGCTATTTTTCCCCCTGGGGGAGAAGCGGCCAATGGTTAGAGCAGGGGAGGCGAGGGGCCGGGAGGGTGCCTCCTGGGTTTTTCTGTTGGCTCTGCCACAGGGCTGGGCCTGGGGAAGGCGAGAGAGGCCTCCTGGATTAGGGTGGAAAGGGCCGTCGAGTGGCAGGGAAGAAGAAGAAGAAGAAGAAGAAGAAGAAGAAGAAGAAGAAGAAGAAGAAGAAGAAGAAGAAGAAGAAGAAGAAGAAGAAGAAGAAGAAGAAGACCGGATCTCCTCTGGAACCCTTTTTAAAGATGGGAGTGACATTTGCTACCTTCCAATCCTCAGGAATGGAGGCAGATTTTAAGGAAAGATTACATATCTTTGTCAGGAGATCTACAAGTTCACATTTGAGTTCTTTCAGAACTCTCGGATGTATGCCATCTGGGCCTGGTGATTTTTCAGTTTTTAAGTTGTCTATCAGTTTTAGGACCTCCTCTCTCGTCACCTCAATCTGACTCATTGGTGAGGAAAGAGAGGTTCAGAGGTTCTTTCAGAACTCTCGGATGTATGCCATCTGGGCCTGGTGATTTTTCAGTTTTTAAGTTGTCTATCAGTTTTAGGACCTCCTCTCTCGTCACCTCAATCTGACTCATTGGTGAGGAAAGAGAGGTTCAGAGGTGGTCTGCCCTTGCCTGCCTCTGCGTAGCAACCCTGGACTTCCCCGGTGGTCTCCCGTCTGAGGATGAACCTGGGCCGACCCTGCTTCACTTCTGAGAGCTGATGAGACTGGGCAACCCTGGGCCATCCAGGAGAGGGTGAGAGACATTCAGAGGTGGTTTGCTGTTCCCTGCCTCTGCATAGCAACCCTGGACTCCTTGGTGGTCTCCCATCCAAATACTAACCCGGACCGACCCTGCTTAGCTTCTGAGATCAGATGAGATCAGGCTAGCCTGGGCCATCCAGTCAAGGGAAGAGGCAGGCAAAGGTGGTTTGGCATTGCCTGCCTCTGCGTAGCGACCCTGGACTTCCTTGGTGGTCTCCCATCTGAGGATTAACCTGGGCCGACCCTGCTTCGCTTCTGGGAGCTGATGAGACTGGCCTATCCTGGGCCGTCCAGGAGAGGGTGAGACACATTCAGAGGTGGCTTGACCATTCCCTACCTCTGCTTAACCATTCTGGGCTTCCTTGGTGGTCTCCCATCAGAGTACTAACCAGGGCCGACCCTGCTTAGCTTCCGAGATCTGACGAGATTGGGCTAGCCTGAACTGTCCAGGAGAGGGTAAGAGATGAACAGAAGTGACTTCCCATTCCCTGCCTCTGCGTAGCAACCCTGGACTTCCTTGGTGGTCTCCCATCCAAATACTAATCAGGGGCTGACCCTGCTTAGTTTCTGAGATCTGGCGGGATTGGCCTAGCCTGGGCCATCCAAATTGAGGCAAGAGATGACCAGAGGTAATTTGCCATCCCCTGCCTCTGCATAGCCACCCTGGGCTTCCTTGATGGTCTCCGGTCCAAGTCCTCACCAGGGCCGACCCTGCTTAGCTTCCAAGACCTGATGAGATCAGGCTAGGTCAGAGGTACAGTATTCCTTCTAGTATCCTGTGTCAAGTGCACCACAGCTGACATGGCAAACCTGTAGGGTTTCCAAGGCGAGAGATGCTAACGGGCCGTTTGCCATTTGTCTGCCTCTGCTTCCTTAGGGCTCTCTCATCCAAGGACTAACCAGGACTCACAACGGGCTAGCTTGGGCAGTCCAGGTTAGAACGTTCAAAATCTTAGGGTAGTGCTGAATTTCCCAAAAGGAGAGGTCCCTCTAAGCTGAGTTAGTGTGAGCTAGCTCAGTTTTTTAGCCTCCAGCTCACGGAGTTTTGTCTTAGCTCAGGAAGGAGGGCTCCAGAGCAAACTAATATATGCAGTCGCCAAATTGCTCGCTCACAACTTTAATGCCAGCAGTTCACAAAGTAGAATTTGTGCTCACAAGACTCCACAACTTAGAGGGAACATTGGTCCTGGAGCGAAAACTTCCCTGGCTGCTGTCGGAGGCCTCTTTCC
>NW_015160931.1:166613-169342 GCF_001447785.1 Gekko japonicus
CGTCTTTCCCTTCCCATATATATGGGGGCTGTAAGACCCGAGTGCCGCGTGGCGGAGTGAGCTCCTGTCTCTGGCCCCAGCTCCTGCCAACCTAGCAGTTTGAAAGCAAGAAACTGCAAGTCGATAAATAGGTACCGCTTTGGTGGGAAGGCAAACAGTGTTCTGTGCGCCTCGGCGTCTAGTCGTGCCGGCCGCATGACCACAGAAACGTCCTCGGACAGCGCTGGCTCTTCGGCTTGGAAGTGGAGATGGGCACCGCACCCCTAAGGAAACCTTTACCTTTACCCAGGGGTCATTCCGTAGAAAAAGAAGTGCAGGAGCTCATTAGCATACCTCGTTTGCATATGCCACACACCCCTGACATCACTGGAAGTGTGTCAGAAGGCAACACCCACCACTCAGGCTCCACTGGACTGTTTTGGATGGCTAGCTATGGAAGGGGGGGGGGAGAACGCGCAGATCTGTCCTCGCAGAGGAGGGAGAGCTTGTACGTGAAGGTGGGCCGGGGGGGCGGGCTCTGCAACTTACCTGGCTGCATCTTGCTCCTCGTGGCCCGACTGAGGGCTGCTGGGAGCAGGGGCGGGGCTTGTTGCATGTGCCCACCCCCTGGGCCCCTTACTGCCGGAGCTCCGCTCCCGGGCGCTCCTGCAGGAAATGACCCCTGTCTCTAGGTATTTTCTGTCCAGCATTTGAAAGGTCTTTCCACTGGTTGCATTCACGTCACTGGGATTTCCAGGTGTGATGGAGGCCAGTAAGGCTCCTGTACCTTTAAAAATTGTGACCCCGGGGGGGGGGGTACTTTGGCTGGTATAGCTGACTGTGCAAAAAGGGGGGAGGGCCATGCTGATATTCTGCCTCCTGTACATCCATGCCGTGGATGGAGAGCCCTGTCTTTCTTCTGGGATTGCAGACAGTCATCCTAAACGCGCTTTGCAGATCCTCTGTTGAATTCTAGGCTGTACACTCTGTGCCCTTTTCATTGATACTCTTCAAAGTCCAATGTACACCAGAGGGTTGCTGTTATTGTTGTTTCTTTTGTCTTCAAGTCACAGCCAACGTACGGCACAACCCCACCGGGTTTTCAAGACAAGAGACTTCAAAGGCGGTTTGCCGTTGCCTGCCTCTGCGTAGCAAGCATAGGCTTCCTTGGTGGTTTCCCATCCAAACTAACCAGGGCCGACCCTGCTTAGCTTCTGAGATCGGATGAGATCAGGCTAGCCTGGGCCATCCAGATCAAGGCAAGACACAAACAGAGGTCGTTTGCTATTGCTTGCCTCTGCGTAGCAACCCTGGGCTTCCTTGGTGGTCTTCCATCCAAATACTAACCAGGGCTGACCCTGCGCTTCGCTTCTGAGGTCTGATGAGATCAGGCCAGCCGGGGCCAGCCACATCAGGGCAGAGACAAACGGAGGTGGGTTTCCCATTGCCTGCTTCTGCGTAGCAACCCTGGGCTTCCTTGGTGGTCTCCCATCCAAATACTAACTAGGGCCGACCTTGCTTAGCTTCTGAGGTCTGATGAGATCAGGCCAGCCTGGGCTATTCAGGTCCAGGCAAGACACAAACAGAGGTAATTCGCCATTGCCTACCTCTGCGTAGCAACCCAGGACTTCCTTGGTGGTCTCCCATCCAAATACTAACCAGGGCTGACCCTGCTTAGAGACTGAGATATGATGAGGCCAGCCTGGGCTATTCAGGTCCAGGCAAGACACAAGCAGAGGTCGTTTCCCATTGCCTGCCTCTGCGTAGCAACCCTGGACTTCCTCGGTGGTCTCCCATCCAAATACTAACCAGGGCTGACCCTGCTTAGAGTCTGAGATATGATGAGACCAGGCCAGCCTGGGCTATTCAGGCCTAGGCAAGACACAAGCAGAGATCGTTTCCCGTTGCCTGCCTCTGCGTAGCAACCCAGGACTTCCTCGGTGGTCTCCCATCCAAATACTAACCAGGGCTGACCCTGCTGAGATCTGATGAAAGCAAGCTAGTCCAGAGACTATCCCATGTCAGGGCCCCAGCGAGAACCAGAAACCTGCAATTTCAGTTCTAATACAGCGACCTCAGGAATGTTCTTCATCCACCCTGGAGGAACAGAGCGGGTCTGGGATGTGATTGCGAATATTCTTCCCCCCCTGGCTTGCTGCCTCTTCTCTAGCATTGTACCGAAAGCCGCTGTTTTTCAGGGACCTCCCTGGCCGACTCCTGAGCAAACTGTGCTTTTCGGTGTGGCTCTGTTATTGCAGGAGCGGGACAGGCCGTGTTTGATGTGAGCGTCTCGCCTGAAAACCCCGTGGTGGAGCACGGAGGATCTCTCTGGCTGAACTGCAGCACCAGCTGCCAGGAGGCCGATGGCAGGGGCGGCTTGGAGACGTCGCTCATTGGGGAGCAGAGAGACAATGGGAGCAACTGGGCGGCCTTCCAGCTGGTGAACATCACGGAGTGGGCGCCCGCCCCGGAGTGCTCCTTCCGCTGTGGCGGAGAGCACAAAACCGTGTCGGCAAATGTCACGGTGTATCGTAAGTGGCTGCAAAGCAAATATGTGTTGTCTGCTTGCTGTCTCGGGAGCCTTTCCTTTCTCCAAGGGGCTCGTGTAGGCTTGCCAACCTCCAGGTGAGGCCTGGAGGTTTCCCCTGGAATTACAAATGATGGTCAGATGACTGCCGAGTAGATGTCCTGAAACTGGGTATGTAAACAGGGTTAAATCTATGCCCTGGATCACCATAAGAATATCGGAA
>NW_015160931.1:170399-178007 GCF_001447785.1 Gekko japonicus
GTCTCACACAGGGGCCAGCCAGTCCCTCTGGAGGGCCAGCAACAGGGCAGAGAGGCCGAGGCCTTCCCCTGATAAGGACACCAGGAGAGCCCTGCTGGGTCAGACCAGGGAGGGTCCCTCCAGTCCAGCCTCCCGTCTCACACAGGGGCCAGCAAGTTCCTCTGGAGGGGCAGCAACAGGGCAGAGAGGCCGAGGCCTTCCCCTGATAAGGACACCAGGAGAGCCCTGCTGGGTCAGACCAGGGAGGGTCCCTCTAGTCCAGCCTCCCGTCTCACACAGGGGCCAGCCAGTCCCTCTGGAGGGCCAGCAACAGGGCAGGGAGGCCGAGGCCTTCCCCTGAGAAGGACACCAGAAGAGCCCTGCTGGGTCAGACCAGGGAGGGTCCCTCCAGTCCAGCCTCCCGTCTCACACAGGGGCCAGCCAGTCCCTCTGGAGGGCCAGCAACAGGGCAGAGAGGCCGAGGCCTTCCCCTGTTAAGGACTTCCGAAGAGCCCTGCTGGGTCAGACCAGGGAGGGACCCTCTAGCCCAGCCTCCCGTCTCACACAGGGGCCAGCCAATTCCTCTGGAGGGCCAGCAACAGGGCAGAGAGGCTGAGGCCTCCCCCTGATAAGAATATCAGAAGAACCACTGGTCTGATCCATCCCTTCCAGCATCATCATGTAGAGTCATAGAATCATAGAATCACAGAATGTTAAGAGTTGGAAGGAACCTTGCAGGTCATCTAGTCCAACCCCCTGCACTCTGCAGGAGCAGAGCCGAAAGAGAGCCCTACAACATACCCAAAAGATGGTCAGCCAGCCTCCACTTGAAAACATCCAGTGAAGGAGCCTCCACCACCTCCCGAGGCAGTCTGTTCCACTGCTCAACCCCTCTGACAGTCAGGAAGTTTCTCCTGATATTGACCTCACTTTCCCTTCTTGTATCCTTCCAGGGCTTCCAGAGCTTGTCGACCTGGATCCAGTACCTGAGATGGAGGTGGGAAAGGAGTATACCTTGACCTGCCGGGTTTCCAACGTCGCCCCCATCCGGAACCTGTCCGTGACCTTCCTCAAAGCGGGGGAGAAACTGCGCCTGCAGACTTTTGAGAGTCACGCTGAGCGTGAAGCCGGCGATGTCGTGGTGAACCACACGATAACTGCTCGACGGATTGACCGCGGGGAAGAAATCCGCTGCCGTGCGTCCCTGGATTTGAGGCCAGGAGGGCCTCTCTTCGAAAGGGCCTCCTCCTCCAACCAAACGCTGAATATCATGGGTGAGTTTACCTCCGATTCCTTGCAAACAGAAAGGGCACCGAGACCAGATGGCCTCCGCTAAAACGAATCCTGCTTATTGGCTAAAATGAAGCCACACGTTTGCAGCGGGGTCCAGAAAGGATGGTTTTTCCCAGCAAAGGGCTCTTCAGGTTCCCTCAGCCTCTGTTTTGGCCTCGATTTTTCGGCCCCTGAAATGGAGGAGAGACAGAAGGTCCCCTGGCATAGCCAAGGAGAAAATGCCAGGATGCTGTGTGTAGGGCTGCCGATTCCGACTTGGAGAATTTGAGGGTGAAACCTGTGGAAGAGGAGGTTCGAAGAGGTGAGGGACCTCCGTGAGCCATAGTGCCGTAGAGTCCACCTTCCAAAGTGGCCATTTTCTCCCGGCGAGCTGATCTCTGTAGTCCGCAGATCTGTTGTCATTCCAGGAGGTCACCAGACCCCACCTGGGGGTTGGCAACCCTAGGCGTACCTCCAGAAAGAGCCATATCTGTGTATCAACCCAGTCACGTTGGAGTGAAAGTGCTGCAGAGCCTTCCTTGGTGGTCTCCCATCCAAGTACGGACCCTGCTTAGCTTCCCACTTCTGGCGACCCCAGCAAGGGGCTCTCAAGGCAAGGGAGAAGCAGAGGGGGTTTGCCATGGCCTTCCCCTGCAGAGCCTTCCTTGGTGGTCTCCCCTCCAAGTATTGACCCTGCTTAGCTTCCCACTTTTGGTGACCCCAGCAATGGGCTTTCGAGGCAAGTGAGAAAGAGAGGTGTTTTGCCATGGCCTTCCTCTGCAGAGCCTTCCTTGGTGGTCTCCCCTCCAAGTATTGACCCTGCTTAGCTTCCAATTTATGGCGACCCCAGCAAGGGGTTGTCCAGGCAAGTGAGAAGCAGACTTGGTTTGCCATGGCCTTCCTCTGCAGAGCCTTCCTTGGTAGATTCCCCTCCAAGTACGGACCCTGCTTAGCTTCCCACTTTTGATGACCCCAGCAATGGGCTTTCGAGGCAAGGGAGAAGCAGAGGTGGTTTGCTATTGCCTCCCTCTGCACAGCCTTCCTTGGTGGCCTCCCATCCATGTACCGACCCTGCTTAGCTTCCAAGCTTTGACGATATCGGGCTATACCATGACAACTTCCCTCCCTTGATGCCATTTACAGCCATTGTAAAATAGGGTCGCCAGCCTCCAGGTGGGACCTGACCTGGGGGATCTCCCGCTTTCGCAACCGATCCCCAGCTGACAGAGATCAGCTCCCTTGGAGAAAATGGCTGCTTTGGAGGGTGGACTCTCGGGCCTTGTACCATGCTGAGGGCCCTCCCCAAGCCCCACCCTCTCCCGGCTCCAACCCCAAAGTCTCCAGGTATTTTCCAGTGCACACCTGGCAATCCTATCATGGTGCCGGGGGGGGGGGGGGGGGTTCAAGAACCCCTAACAATCTAGGGGCTGTTTTTCCCCTCACTTTCATTTGACAGCCTTTCAGTCATTATCAGTGCCAAAGACTCTCCTGGGGATGCCAGGCTCCAGGTGGGGCCTGGGGATCCCCTGGAATTTCAGCTCATTTCCAGACTGCGGAGATCAGTTCCCCTGGAGGAAACTGCTGCTTTGGAGGGGGGACTCTGTGGCCTTGTGCCCCACTGAGGTTCAGGGAGTTTTCCCTCCGATGGTCGTGGCCCCGCCCCCAGCGTGCTCGGCATCCTAACATCACTTCCTGGTGACGCACACATCGGGGCGGGGTTCCCCCGGAGCCCGATCTGCTGGCGGGGAACAGACCTCTGGGGCGGGGGTTTCCCCGCCCCCCGGGGGGACTTGGCAGCCCTAGTGGTGACCAGAATCTAGAAATGTTGCTCTCGCACTTTATTCGAGTATGCCCCAGCACTTTAGGATAATCAATAACTGAGTTGTTCTACTGTTGTTTTATGATAGACTAGAAATAAGGCCCGTTGTGGAAATAAATACAACGAGATCTAGAAAGAGGCTCTGGGAGAGTGCTCTGGCTTTGGGCAAACAGTGTCAGTCTGCTTTTAAAACATGAATCTGGGACCTGCACACCACCAGAATACAGCAGATTCCATATGCAACTGACATTCCAACTGCCTTGCGTGGGGGTGGAGTTTGAGGTGTGGAATGGAGTGAAGTCCAATCAGCTTCCATATGCAAAAGACCAGGTTGTCGCAGCAGTTGTGGTGTGGGCGGGACCCGGGCTTTGCCTTCTGATTGGTGGCGATATATGCTGAGGAGCAGTGCCATCAGCCATACACTAAGGGAGTGCATTTTAGAATTAGAACTTTGGCACCCACTATTCAATTATATATAAGGAGAGATTTTAAATTGTATTTATATGTGTTTTATGTAAGCCACCCTGAGCCTGCCTCGGTGGGGAGGGTGGGGTATGAATTGAATAAATGAATGAATGAAAGAATGAATGAATTGTAATCCTGGGAGATCTCCAGGCCCCACCTGGAGGCTGGCGTCCCCGTCTGCTGCCGGGGACGGACCACTTCAGCATCGCCATCCCTCCATCTCCCACCTTGCAGCTTCTCCGATGCATTGGCGTGGGCCAGGCACGTCGCAAGAACCCCGTTCTTAGAACAATGAAATAATCCAGGCTCCCGCATTTCCCTTCCGCCCTCCCCGCCGAATCCCAGTTCCGTGCTGAAAACTGGCATCCTCCTGCCAGTGGGCACACAGGAAATATCTAGTGATTATAATCCCATTAAGCGAGAGCCTATTAATAGCTCCGTGACAGTGATGCTGCCTGTTTCCTTCAATCTTTCCCCCCTCTGCAAGCTCGGGCCTGTGGTCATGAAGCCAGGGCAGCTGGCTGACTCACCCGCCTTTATTCGGGTGCCTGGAGACCGGCTGCCCCCAATCTCACCTGGGCATTTGGGACCCGCTGCAGACACCTCTGGCCTTTAATGGAACGAGGGAGGAAATGAATGAATGGCCCTCACCGCACAGTACGGCAAGCCCCACACGCCGAGGGAGATCTTAAATCGGCGAGGATTTTTGCTTTGCCGCAGTCGATCTGTCGCCCTTCCTAAAAACGCTCGAGGCGATTCTGTGGGAAGAAACGCACCGCTTAATTTCAGTCTATTAAATCAGACACTCAGAGTCAACTGAAAAGGAGGCCGGGCGCAGCACGAGCAAATAAATGCAATGCGTTAGAACACCGTTTGCACCCTGTTCCCGCTGCAGCTGAAGATGGCTGCGCATGATTAGTTGGACAGGATTGTCCATTTGGGTGTGCGTTTAGGGTGGTATTCTAGGGGTAAGACACAGGGAGGGGAAAACAAACTTGGCCCAATTTATGGCAGGGTCTGAGCTTCCGTGAGTCACTGCTCACTTCTTCAGATACAGCTAGAATGTGAGTCCATCTGTCCTATATAAGGGGAAGTGGAGTGTGGTTTCAGATGCAGAATGGCAATAGCAGGCATGATTGGATTAGGGTAGCGAGACAGGAAACCTAAGTCTCGATTCAGTCCAGGAGGATGGAATTGTCTTGAGCTTCATAATCAGCTGCAATCCAGCAGACGCTCTTTCTGATCTCCCTTTGAAATCCCAACTCGTACAAAGGGATTTTGTAAGCCTTCTGAAGTGCTACCGGACTCTTGCTCTTTTCTGTTGCTGCAGACGGACTGACACGGCGGCCCATCTTGAATTTTCTTTGTACAGTGCTCGTTGTCGTCGTTGGTTTCATGGAGAAGCACTTTATCGTTTGATTTCTCATCTGTAGTCGAATGGGGTATGGCCAGTGAGTAAGCGGCCAGAGTTTATGGGCCAAAACACTTGCCTGAAATTCTCTGCCATATACAGGTACTCCTTGGCAGACAGAGGAATGTGGAAAGTGTTCACTGTTGGCAGCGCAAGCAGGGCCCCTTTCCCTCTGGTCTTGAATCGCCGATGAGCACACGGGTGGGGGAGCTCGAAGAAGGCTGAGGGAAAAAACGGGGAGGAAATTGTTCCCCTTCTCTTAGCAGTCTGGAAGCACATTTGGATGTGTCGCTGACGGTGGCCACGGAAGGCTGGTGGGTGGTGGAAAGTGGCATGAAGTCACATCTGACTTGTGGCAACCCTTCCTGGGGTCTTCCAAGGCAAAACAGGAGCAGAGGTGGTTTGCCCTTGCCTGCCTCTGCATAGCAACCCTGGACTTCCCTGGTGGTCTCCCCTCCAAGCAGGGGTCATTCTGTAGAAAAAGAGGTGCAGGAGCTCATTAGCACAACTCATTAGCATAGCTTATTTGCATAGGCCACACCCCCTGACATCACCGGGAGTGTGTCAGAAGGCAACACCCACCGCTCAGGCTCCACTGGACTGTTTTGGATTGCTAGCTATTGGGGGGGGGACGTGCAGATCTGTCCTCACAGAGGAGGGAGAGCTTGTGCCTGAATAAAACCTGGTCTTAAAGGTGCCACTGGACTGTTTTGGATTGATAACTATTGGGGGGGGGAACGTGCAGATCTGTCCTCACAGAGGAGGGAGAGCTCGTACCTGAATAAGACTTGGTCTTAAAGGTGCCACTGGACTGTTTTGGATTGCTAGCTATAGGGGGGGGGGAAATGTGCAGATCTGTCCTCGCAGAGGAGGGAGAGCTTGCACCTGAATAAAACCTGGTCTTAAAGGTGCCACTGGACTGTTTTGGACCGGGGGGCCGGGGGGGAGCTCTGCAGCTTACCTGGCTGCTTCTTGCTCTGACTGACGGCTGCTGGGAGCAGGGGGTGGGGCTTGTTGCATGTGCCCGCCCCCCTGTGCTCTTTACTGCCGGAGCTCCGCTCCTGTGCGCTCCGGCAGGAGATGACCCCTGCCTCCAAGTACCAGCCAGGGCCCACAGTGCTTAGCTTCCGAGAGCTGATCAGATCAGGCTAGGCTGGGCTAACCTGATGAAGGCAAGAGATGTTCAGAGGTGGTCTGCCATGGCCTGCCTCTGCGTAGCAACCCTGGACGTCCTCGGTGGTCTCCCATCCGAGTACTAACCGCCACCGACCCTGCTTAGCTTCCGAGATCTGACAAGATGAAGCTAGCCTGGTCCATCCAGGTCAGGGTAAGTTGCTGGTTGCTTAGAGCAAAGATCCCTCCTCTGGATTTGAGGGGGACAGAGCAGATTGAAGGTCTGAACCTCTCGTGCCTTTGTTGGCAAACAAGCACTTTTAGAACCTCTGTGCTCAGACCACAAATATCGTGTTGGCTTCTTCCTCGGCAGCTTTCCCAACGGGTCCCCGGCTCCAAACCCCACTCTATGTGGAGGCCGGCGAAGAGACGTCTGCGACGTGCGATGTGGTGGGCGTTTTCCCAGCCGACGAGGCCCAGTTTGACCTCACCTTCATGGGGACGGGACTGAACGTCAGTGTCACGGTGTTGGGGGACACGGCCGCGGCCCGAGCAAAGGTGCCCGTCTCAAATGCGGGAGAAGAGATGGTGAACTGCACGGTGTCCCTGGGGCCGGTGGTCAGATCCGTAGCGGAACCCGTGAATGTTTACAGTAAGTGAGCTGGGTAGGGCGGCCCGGTCCCTCCTGACAACTGGTGGGAGGTGGGGGCTGGGTGTCACCACTAGAAAGAAGAAGGCCAAGGCCACGCCTCTGGCGTCGCACAGGAAACGACACCATCATGCCAGCAATTTCCAGTCTGGTGTCATGGCTAAGTGCGCGGACTCTAATCTGGGAGAGCCGGGTTTGATTCCCCACGCCTCCGCTCGCACCTGCTGGTGTGACCTTGGGTCAGTCACAAGTTCTCTCAGAGCTGTTCTCTCAAGGGCAGTCCTGGAAAGAGCTCTCTCAGCCAGAATCTCAGACAAAATCGAGAGGGCGCAGAAGAGAGCGACGAGGATGATCCGGAGTCTGGAGACTTGGTGCTAGGGGGGGCAACGGTGGGAGGGATTCTGGTGTCCTGGCCCCACTGGTGGACCTCCTGATGGCACCTGGTATTTTTGGCCACTGTGTGACAGAGTGTTGGACTAGATGGGCCTTTGGCCTGATCCAACACTGGCATCTCTTATGTTCTTATGACTGAACCCTACGAGGAAAGGTGAAGGGCCTTGGGAATGTATAGTTTGGAGGAGAGGAGATTGAGGGGGGGGGGACATGATTGCTCTCTTTCAATATTTGAAAGGCTGTCCTTTGGAGGAGGGCAGGGAGCTGTTCCACTTGGCAGCAGAGGAGAGGACCCGAAGCAACGGGTTTAAATTCCATGCAGAAAGGTATCGGCTGGATATTAGGAAACACTTTTCCACGGTCACAGAGTGGTTTAGAGGTGGAATCAGCTGCCCAGGGAGGTGGTGAGCTCCCCTTCACCGACAGCTTTCAAGAAGAGGCTGGATGGATATTTGTCAGAGATGCTTTAGGCTGGTCGTGCACTGGGCAGGGGGTTGGACTAGATGG
>NW_015160931.1:178103-182653 GCF_001447785.1 Gekko japonicus
GAGAGGAAGGGAAAGGAGTTCGTCAGCCGCTCTGAGACTCCTTTGGGTAGTGAAGGGCGGGGTATAAATCCAATCTCTTCTTCTTCTTCTTTTACCTCACAGGGTGTCTGTGGTGGGGAGGGGAAGGGAAAGGAGTTTGTCAGCCGCTCTGATACTCCGAGTGAAGGGTGGGGTATAAATCCAATCTCTTCTTCGTCTTCCTCCAGGTGATGCTCTGGGATTCTGACAAAAACTCTGGTAAAAACCAGCTTCTACCACAGAGTTTTTGCCCAATACCTAGTCTTGCCAATCCCAAGGTGGGGGACGGGGAATCCCCCGATTTTGCGGGCTCTGGGGAAACCCCGCCTCCAAACAGCCACCCCTGTGTGTTGGCAGCGATGTGCTGATGTCACTTCCGGAAGTAATATCATCACGTCAGTGACGCTGGGGGCAATGTGCTACTTTTTGGGGGGGGGGACTCTACGTCAGGGGTGGCCAAACTTGCTCAGCATAAGAGCCACATAGAATACACATCAGATGTTGGAGGGCGGCAAGACAGGAACAAACATTACACACATGTTTTTCTTTTAAAAATCTGCAAATGATATGTCTAACAAACAACTCCCTTTACGTAGTGGCACTGTCATGAGCACTGAAAGAATGTGTTTCATCGAAGTGGGAAGAAATGTTGTGTGTTAGTTCACGGATTAGAATTGTTGACGTGTAAACTAATGGGAGCTGCGGTGGCTCAAGTGGTTAAGACGCTGAACTGCAGGCTGTGGAAGGTCGGTCGTTCAGCAGTTCGAGACCCGAGTGTGCCGCATGACGGAGTGAGCTCCCGTCTCTAGTTCCAGCTCCCGCCAACCTAGCAGTTCGAAAGCAAGAAATTGCAAGGAGATAAATAGGTACCACTTCAGTGGGAAGGTAACAGCGTTCCGTGCGCCTTGGTGTTTAGTCATGCCGGCCACGTGACCACGGAAACGTCTTCGGACAGCGCTGGCTCTTCGGCTTGGAAACGGAGATGAGCACCGCAACCCTAGAGTCGGATTCGACTGGCTTTCGAGCAAGGGAACCTTTACCTTTTTAAACTAATGGTATTCACGCAGCAAACTCAGAAAAAGCTGCTATGTAAAACGGTATTATACTCGATTTCCGTTGTGTGTATGTGTACATTTTTACAATGTGATGAAGAAATACGATTCACTACAGAATAGTAGTCTAAATATATTTTTGTACTCTCCAGGGAGGGAATGGAGCTCTCCCAGCATTACCACTGATCTCAAAATTACAGATTTCAGTTCCCCTGGAGTAAATCTTGAGGTACGGGAGGAATAACCCGTTTCTCCTTTCCGTTTGCAGGTTTCCCAGAGCCCTCCTTGGAAATCCATCCGTCTCAGGCCTTTGCCAATAATCCCGTGACAGTGACGTGTGACGCTCCAGCCACCGGGCTACCAAACGTTTCTCTTCTGATTACGGATTCTTCCGGAAGGATCCTGGCGTCTGGAGACCAGCCCCCTCTGCAGCTCAACCTGACAGCTCAGGAGGAGGACGACGGGAGGGAATTGGTGTGTGAGGCCAAGCTGGCAATTGGCGGAAAGACCACCCTTAAGCGCGCCTCCGCCAGTCTGACGGTCTTCTGTAAGTACAGAACTTCCCTTCCAATGACAAGTTTGGGGGGGCATTAAAATGGGTTTTGTACAGGGTGAAGAAGTATATCCACCAACAATGCTCCCTCTAAGCCGTGGAGTCTTGTGAGCAAAGACTCTCCTTTGTGACCTCCTGGCATTAAAGTTGTGAGCGAGCAAATTCGGCTGCTGCCTAAATTAGTTTGCTCTGGACTGGAGCCCTCCTTCCTGAGCGAAGAAAAAAATGTGTGCGCCGGAGGCTAAGAAACCTAGCTCACACTAACTCAATTTATTTATTTATTTATTTGTTAGACTTTTACCCTGCCTTCCCGCCAAAGCAGCTCAGGGCAGCTTACAGTAGTTAAAAACCAGTATACAATTAATAGAATATCAAGTCTAAAACAATACAATCGATAAAATATCAAAATACAGCTTATTAAATTTAAGATAAAGATGTGGCGGCCATCTGTTATAAAGTGCTAGTAGTTATGTGGAACGGTCAGTGTGGTCCAGACTATTGAAACGCTGGCCGGAACAGCTCGGCCTTTACTGCTCTATGGAATTGTTGAAGATCCCGTAGAGCTCGAATTTCATTTGGGAGCTGATTCCATAATACCCGTGCAGCTAGGGAAAACGCCCTAGTTCTTGTCGATGTTAACTTTGCGTCCCTAGGGCCTGGGGAGACCAAGCGATTTTGCGACTCAGATCTCAGTGCCCTCGGGGGAACATACGGGGAAAGGCGGTCCACCAACTACAGTTGCCAACCTGGCTTGGGAAATTCCTGGAACTTGCAGGGTGCTGAGTTTGGGGAAGCTCAACGGGGATCGGGGCCCATACGCTCCCCTCTCCAAAGCAGCCATTGCTGTCATCTGGAGACCAGTTGGAATTCTGGGAGATCTCCCCGCCCCCACTCCTCCAGACCAGTGTTCCCTCTAAGCCGAGTGAGTGTGAGCTGGCTCACCGTTTCTTAGCCCCAGGCTCACACATTTTAGTCTGAGCTCAGGAAGGCTGGCTCCAGTAGCCAGACTGCTCACTTACAACAAATTTGCAGTCGCCAAATGGCTCGCTCACAACTTTAATGCCAGCCGCTCACAATGTAGAATTTTTGCTCACAAGACTCCACAGCTTAGAGGGGGCATTGCTCCAGACGACAGGGGATTAGTCCCCCTCGAGGAAATGGCTGCTTCGGAGGGTGGACTCTGTGGCATCGTAGCCCACTGGGGCCCCTCCCCTTCCCAAACCCCACCCCTCTCAGGCTCCGCCCCCCAAATCTCCAAGAATTCCTCACTACAGAGTTCATAACTCTAGACAGAGTATTCCCCCCCACACCCATAGTATGCAACGTAACTGACCATTTGCAACCCTTTTTTTACAGCCAACTTGCCAGGAGTGGGAACAGCCTTGCTAGAGTTGCCAACCTCCAGGTGGGGCCTGGAGCTATCCCAGAGAACCAGTGTGGTGTAGTGGTTAAGTGCGCGGACTCTAATTTGGGAGAACCGGGTTTGATTCCCCACTCCTCCACTCGCAGCTGCTGGATGACCTTCAGAGCTGTCCTTGAAAAAGAGCAGTTTCTGTCAAGAGGTCTTTCAGCCCCCCCTACCTCACAGGGTGCCTGTTGTGGGGAGGGGAAGGGAAAGGAGATTGTGAGCTGCTCTGAGACTCCCTTGGGTAGTGAAGGGCCATGGGGTATAAATCCAACCTCTTCTTCTTCTTCTTTTACCTCACAGGGTGTCTGTGGTGGGGAGGGGAAGGGAAAGGAGTCTGTAAACCGCTCTGGGACTCCTTCGGGTAGTGAAGGGCGGGGTCTATCCAATCACTTCTTCTACTACTACTACTACTACTACTTTTTTATTACACAGTTTGGTGTAGAGAGCCAGTTTGGTGTAGTGGTTAAGCACACAGACTGTAATCCGGGAGAACCGGGTTTGATTCCTCACTCCCCCACATGCAGCTGCTAGATGACCTTGGGTGAGCCGTAGTTCTGATAAGAGCTGTCCTTGATTCTTCTTCTTCCAGTTAAAAACAAATAAGGGCCCCATAAAAGCCTCGTTAGAAAGTTCAAGTGGCCTGAACACAAGGGCCAATACATGTGACCTGACGCGTTTCTGCCCTATTGGGGGGCCTTCTTTTTTATAAATGTTTTAAAATGATTTTAAAAAGGCATTCACAGGAGAATTGGGGGGGCTGTGCCTTTAAGAGAGCTCTCTCAGCCCCGCCTACCTCCCAGGGTGTCTGTTGTGGGGAGGGGAAGGGAAAGGAGTCTGTAAACCGCTCTGGGACTCCTTCGGGTAGTGAAGGGCCCTGGGGTGCACATCCAATCTCCTCCCCCCCCATGCCCCTGTTCTCCCAGCAGCCCACGTCCAGAGGTATACTGCTTCTGAACACAGAGGCTCCTCTCCCGACTCCGATGTGCCAGCAGAGGGATGGCCCGAGAATGGCCGGAAGAGCCGGGTAGGGCCTCTGAGTCTTGACCCACCATGGGGTGGCTCCCTTGTCTGACTCACAGGGCCTCTGTGCTCTCGGCTCCCTCCCGGCCTCTGCCTGTCCATCGAGCACGGAAGGGACTTCTCTTTAGGCTCCAGGGGGCCACCCCACCCGCTCTGAGACTCCTTTGGGTAGTGAAGGGCGGGGTATAAATCCAATCTCTTCTCTTCTTCTTCTTACGTGTGTTCCCCACGGGTGGCCGTCTACGCACTTTTCAAGCCATTTGGTTTCCAGTGGTTGCATACTTGTCTAATGGGGATTTTCTCCCCAATAATCGCTATTATCAAGACCTTTTGTATTTCTGAAGCCTCTGCCAGGTCCCTTCGTGACGCTTCGATTTGTCCCGATTCTTGTCCAGCTTATTACCGAAGATCTGTTCCATTTTATGCAAATGTTTATTTTTGTATTGTATGGAAAATAATATTTTTTTAAAAAAATAAGAACATAAGAGAATCCAGTGTT